>NC_067399.1:635082491-635382491 GCF_016432865.1 Antechinus flavipes | reverse complement strand
CACTAATACTTTTAGTCCAAAGGAGGGGTCATGGTGAGATGTGACTCCCATTGGTAATTGTGTTTGATGGAAAGAATGCTGGCTTTCAAGTCAAGGACCTACTTGTGTAATTGTGTAACTGCTTATTTTCCTGGCCCTTAGTTTCTTAATCTGTAAAATTAAGGAGTTAAGCTAGGTAGATACCTCTGAGGTTCCTTTTAGCTCTAAATCTCTAATCCTATAACTCTTTATTATTATTATTATAACTTTTTATTGACAGTACATATGCATGGGTAATTTTTTACAACATAATCCCTTGCACTCACTTCTGTTCTGATTTTTCCCTTCCCTCCCTCCACCCCCTCCCCTAGATGGCAGGCAGTCTTATACATGTTAAATATGTTATAGTATATCAACAGTATATGTGTGCAGAACCATACAGTTCTCTTGTTGCACAAGAAGAATTGGATTCAGAAGGTAAAAATAACCCGGGAAGAAAAGCAAAAATGCAAATAGTTCACATTCGTTTCCCAGTGTTCTTTCTTTGGGTGTAGCTGATTCTGTTCATCATTGATCAATTGGAACTGAGTTAGATCTTCTCTTTGTCGAAGAAATCCACTTCCATCAGAATACATCCTCATACGGTATTGTTATTGAAGTGTATAGTGATCTCCTGGTTCTGCTCGTTTGACTCAGTATCCGTTCATGTAAGTCTCTCCAAGCCTCTCTGTATTCATCCTGCTGGTCATTTCTTACAGAACAATAATAATCCATCACATTCATATAACACAATTTATTCAGCCACTCTCCAATTGATGGGCATCCATTCATTTTCCAGTTTCTGGCCACTACAAAAAGGATTGCCACAAACATTTTGGCACATACAGGTCCCTTTCTCTTCTTTAGTATCTCTTTGAATCCTATAACTTTTATGGCATAAAATTAAGTAATATATTTCAATTATGTTGAATATATTGCATTGTATTATTACTTATCTAATTACTATTACTATGTAATAACAATACTGTATGGGAAGTGTGTTCTACAATTGTGCCCTCCAGTTAATTGAAATTTGAGAATTTGAATTAATATTAACAAGGATCTAGGTTTTTAACAACTTAATAATTGACAAATTATTGAAATCTAATAAAGTCATTTTAGCTGTTTCCTCTCTTGTGGCATTTTGCCAGGAGAGTTTGTATTTAAAAAATTTTTTTTGATCTAGTTTTATTGATAAATTTTGTTTTAACACAAGTCACTTCCTGATATACAACCCCCTCCCCCTCAGTAGTGCCCCCTCTTAAAAAAAAAAAAGATCAGTGAAGCAAAACTGTATAATAGGACAATTGTGATTTTAAGAACATGTAGTTATTCTATACTTAAAGTTTAATATTTAATACCAACTAAATCTTTTAGTATTAGTCGCATACAAACAATGTTATATATTTGAATTAGATCAGAATCCTGCTATTTTTTAATTTTATTGTGGTCATATTCTTCTTCTACTTGTGCTTTCTTCTTTCTGTAATGCAGTTTTTGCAACTCATTATTTCTAGATAATGAGAAATAACATTTAAACATTATGCAAATCAAAACAATAAATTTTTTTATGGCATTCTAGGTAGTTTGGTATCATAGGAAATACTCCCTTGCTCATGTATCAAAACCAAAGCTGTTTGATTATTCCTTTTGTCATTATTGCTTGTTTTTCATTGTTATCAAGGTGGCAGTTGGTAGGACTCTATTTCTTTAAGCAGTAGTGTAGTGTCTTCTTTATAGTTGGATTGTAATGATGGCTTGCTACAAATACTGGTGGAATAATTGAGTCCATAAAGTCTTGTTTCTGCATTATATGCTGGTAAAGTTAGTGGGAAACAAAAGGGAAAACTGTCCTGTGGATACAAGAACCTTTAGCAATCAGAGAGATCTTTTTTTTTTTTTTCCTCCTGAGGCATTGGGGTTAAGTAACTTGCCCAGGGTCACCCAGCTAGGATGAGTTAAGTGTCTAAAATCACATCTGAATTCAGGTTTTCCTGACTTCAGGGCTGGTGCTTTATCCACTGCACACCTAGCTGCCCAGTCAGAGAGATCTTATTCCACTTCATTCTAGCAGCCACTTCTCTTAAGCCAACTCTCTAACTAGGTTTGTCCAGTGACTTCTTTTAATTTGTTTGATTAGAGCTTTTCATTAAAAGACAAAGTGTGTTTTTTGTTCTCCTGATTCCAGGACTGGTGCTCTAGCCACTGTGTCATCTAGCTGCCTTCAAATTTTGTTTTTTGCATTAGAATTTAGCTCTTAGAGGGCCAGAAGTTTCATTTTTGGTTGTCACTTCCACTTTTAGATTGTTTAATAAGTATTTGTTGAATTTAGTGTTTTTTTCACAGTATGGTATCTGATTTGGAGGGTTAGAAACATCAGTCTTTACCTCAGTGTCTCACATAGTATTTAAGTTTTAAACTTTATAGTTGCAGCACACTAATCAGGAAACTAGTAGGAAAAGGGATAAATCTGTGACCAGTTAAATATAATATCCTTATCATTCTTGTGCATGGTTGAATTAGGTGAAGCACAGTGCAAGCTGAAACAGACAGCGTCCTTGAATCTTAAAGCTATGATAGTAACTATGTCTTATACTCTAAGTTAGATAGTAAACTCATTGACTCCTAACTAGAACTTCTTAGCTTGTTAAGGGTACTCCTAAAGGAAGGAATTCATGTGATTGTGTTTCTTAAGATGGTATAATTCAAGTAAACTTGAGTATCAAAGACTCTGGAGAAAAAATGATTAGAGAGGGAGTTCTATGAGTATAATTTCTGGTATTGTGCAGAATCCATGTAGTTTCTATTACAAAGGACTTCATTAAGGATTAAGGATTTCTTGCTAAAATGTCTCATCTTGGTATATTTTTCTAACTTACTCTGTACAAGAAAATTTTCATTCAATACTCCTGTAGTTGGAAAGGAATGATAATAATAAGAGCTATCATTTTTATGATGCTATAAGATTTGCAAAATAGATGATATACAGTGATCTCATTTGAGCCTTACAATGACTTTTCAAGGTAGGTATTTCAAGTATTTTTATTCTCATTTTACAGATAAGGAAACCAAGGCTCTAGGAGTTTGAATGACTTATCTCTCTTTGTTTAGCTAGTAAAATGTCAGAAGCAAGATTAGAATCTAGACTTTTCTAGTTCTTTACACTAGAATAAATAGTACTCCATGCCACATATTATTAATAGCACCACTACTTTATATGGTAGTAAATAATATCCAAGGAATGATTCTTTCCTCCTCCTCAAAGTGCCTTTCTGTAAAAGGATGAAAAGACTGTATAAAAATTTTAGATATTTTTTCTCACACTGCTATTAGAAAATGTAAACATTTTAATAGTGGGAAATAATATTAAAGGATACATGAAGATATGAGAAATAGATAAAAGAGGAGAGCAGAAGAGAATATGATTTGGAAGAAACTGAGAAAACAAATCACCTGACTTTGGGCTAGTTTAGATATATTAGGCCATATTTTCTTTATTATTACTTCATAATTGTGCTTATCCCAGAATCCATCTTATTTGTTAACTTGACTAGTATTCTTTAGCTCATCTCCTCTGGCTGATTTCAAGGTAGTTCTAGACTGCTCTGGGTTGTGTTCTTCTAGAAGTATATTTCTTAATTGGTAGTGGTTGAAAAACTGAATATGGTCCTTGGATGCTTTGAGATTCTTCGATTTTCCTTTACACTACTGTTTTTTGTATCGCAGATACCACATCTTTAGACATCTTGTACTATCTCTACTGAAAATTGCAGGGAAAACAATATAGCTTTGTTTTGTAAAGGTTTACTGGACACAATAATCAGAACAATGTGAATTTTAAAATCGGCAAAAGCCAACTGCTGAATGACTAAAGGAAGGCCTTCAGAAATCTGTTAAATCATGAAAAGCAAGGCACATCAAATGCTTAACTTTATATGCTTAGGAGAAAACTGTATGCTTATATTTTTTTCTATAATTATATAAACTTCAAAATTTCTATAAAATGGTGATATATATACAAAGGATACTTCTGAACATGTTGTTCAGAAGTGGCACTGGCATTTTTATTCCGTATAAAGGCCTATTTTGAATAATGCAACAGATCCTAGTCTGCTCTTTGATTTCAAGAAAGATGGTGTTTTCTTCCATATCAGAGTTAAGTATTAGAAAGTACTATCATTGCTGAGGTTGTGCCTGTCTGCCTACTTGCTTGGCTTTTAGATTTTTCTACATCATTCACCCTTCTGCTTCTATGCAGTCTTCTGATATGTTTAGTGGAAAACATTATTTACCTTGTCCCTTCAAAACATATGTGGGTGGCACACCTTTATGTTTCTTGGCATCTACATCTGCATTCTTTTTATGATCTTCTCTTTGTATATTGTTTCCAATGTACTGGGAAATCTGGTTGTCTTTTATATCAGATTTCATTATAAATTGAATCACAGATATTTAAATTGAATGCAAAGTTTATGTTTGTTTGTTTTTTGTTTGTTTCTTTTTGACTTTTTTTTTTTTTTGATGTGAGAGTCAAATTCCACAACAGGCTTTGGGGGAGTCAAATCCATATTAGAAATACTGGTCTTCTCACAGGTTTTAGCTCTTCAGTTTATTGAGGGTTTTGAATATACCAAAATAAATTACATCTTTGAAGTTAACAAGTGAATTGACTGTAATTTGATTGACATTATAAATTAATTATAGCATGAAGAAAATGTTTTTATTTGAATTTGTATGATATTTGTATTTATTGCTCTTATTCTTTTTTTTAATAATAGCTTTTTATTTACAATATATATATATGCATGGGTAATTTTTCAGCATTGACAATTTATTGCTCTTATTCTAAGGGTGTCTTTTCCAAATATGATACTCCTGCTACTCCCAATACTTTTACCATTAGAGATTTTAAAATTTGTTTCTCTTTATATGTTATCAGTAGAGTAAAACATTCCATCAAATTGGTTAAATTAAAAATAAGTCCATGTATAGTATTCTTGTTTTTTTTAAATAAAAAATAAAATAAAAAATATTGAAAAATCAATAAAACTTATGTTGTAGAAAAAGAAGAAGCTATCATTTTTATTTCCTTGTATGACATATTCAGTAGTCTTATTAGTGGGCCAGTCTATAAAATAATAAAATCATTTATGGGTTTCCTCTCTTAGATAACTCGTCTCCCTTGAGAAAATAAAAATAATGCTGTAGTATGCATAAATATTGAGATATTTGAACAAGTATTTAGAAATCATTAGTTTTACTTCTTTATAAACCAGTTTTGTTTATACCTCCATTTTCTAATTTGTTTCATTTTTTGATCATTTAAAAACTAGCCTCACTTTACTTTGAGTGACAAATTAAACTGCTTACTAGATGGCTGATTTTGCCTACATATGCTACAAAAAATAGCATAGGCACATATAGAAATTGTGCCTGGGATCTTTCCTGCCTGTTTTGTGAGATCAGTTCAGTCCCATTTTAGTTTCTCTGCCCCATTAATGATTTCATCACAGTATGTAAAAGAACATTTTTAGTCCTTGTTGCCTCTGAAGCAGGTATAATTTGTATTCATCCTGCCAATTCTATAGGCCTGTTTTGTACTGCAAAAACATAGATTTAAAGAAAAAGGTGTAATTTGCAGAAATGACCAAGTGGAAATCTGTGTTTTTCTACAGTTCAGATGAAAAAAATGGAGCTATCTCATTAAATTTAAACACTTTCCTCTGTCCCTTGTGACAGCAATTTTCCTTATCTTGAGCCAACAAGCTTTAATAGGAAGAACAGCTTAACTGTGGGTGTGCTCGCAGGTTCTATTCTAGACCCCCTTTTCCTTTCTCTATCTTGGTGACCTCATCAATTCCAGTAAGTTTAAATATCGTCTCAGTGCTGATGACTTCCAGCTTTACATGTCCATTCTCAATATCTCACCTGAACTTCAGTTCCACATCAACAATTCTTCATTGGAAACTTCAAACTGGATGTCCTCAAGATGACTCAAACTCAGTGTATCCAAAATAGAACTCCTTATTTGTTGTCATTCAGTCAAGTCCACCCCTTCATGACTCCATTTGGAGTTTTGTTGGCAAGAATATTGGACTGGTTTGCTGTTTCCTTCTCCAGCTCATTTAATAGATCAGGGAACTGAGGCGGATGGGATTAAGTGTTTTGCCCAGGGTCACACTAGTCTTTGCTGCCAAAGTGATTTTCCTGAAATATAAATTTGTCCTTTTCACTTTCTTATATATTCCTTTGGTTCTTTGGGTTAGTTTTTGTCCTTCACAACCTGACCTGAGCCTAGCTTTTCCTTCTTTACCAACACTACGTGGTCCAGCCAAACTGTCCTTCTGGACTCTGTGCTTTTACCCTCTCCTGCCTATGATGCCCTACTTCCTTACTTCTGTCCCATAGAATCCCTCCTTTTATTTAAAGTGCAACTAAAAATCCAACTGTTACGTGAAGCTTTTTCTGATCCTTCAACTGCAAATACCCTCCCTCTTAAAGTATTTTGTATTTGTCTTCCTTCTTTTCTGTATAAATCTGTACAGGCAGTTGTCATCTCCTTATGCATAGACTCGCATTTTCCAGCATTTAGCATAGTTCAGAGCATATAGCAATTGATTAATCAGAGATGAAGAAGAGGTTCAAGAAAGAGTCAAAGGCAGATACCAGATTGGATCAACTGTTATGTTTGGGTAGTAGTAATAAAAGGGTAGCATTGATAGTCAATTTAGCCCTTTATTTACTGTTCCTTGCTTTGGTAGGAACTGGATTTGACAATAGACAGAGGTAGAGAGGGTTTTTTTTTTTTTTTAAACAGTTATTTTTACATTTCCAAGCATATTCCTCCTGTGGGAGCCATCCATTTGTAACAAAAAATAAATAAAAAGGCAAGAATGAAAAAAGTTCCATTAAATTGATCAATATATTAGCCAGGTCTTATAAAGTATGCATTGTCAGAGGTAAGGGAATTAAAAAGAAAAGGCTGAGATAAGGAGAGAAATTGAGGTTTGGAGCAGAAGACAGGAAGATGATCCCTCCTCACACACATCCAGAGAGAGGATTGATCAACTAGCTCATTTTCAAATTGGGGGCAGAGCAAAATTTCCATTCTAGCAGCAAAACTCAAGTATATCTACATAAGTCAAATTGCTGTTACTGCTAGTATCCCTTAGAATTCTTTTATAGACTTTTGTAGGGAAGGGAAGGAGAGAGAATAAAGTAACCCACCAACACGTGAGTTACTGAGATGCTTTTAGGCAACAAGACAAGGATTCTTTTCTTTTGAAAAGCTGTTTATGGTCTTGGGATTTTTCTAAGAGTGCACATTCCTGAGAAATTAAGAACTCTGATGGGAATAAAGTCAGTTTATGGAGAGTATGGTAATATTGAATTCTTACAGAGTGTAATCAGACCTTTGAAATATCTTTTCCAAAGTCATGCCATTTGAATCGGGGAATAAAAAGCATTTATTAAACACATATTGTGTGCCCCGCCTTCTGCTGAGCACCAAGGGTACACATATGAAAATGAAATAATCTAGCTATCAAAGAGCTTATTCTCTCTGTAGAGACAACACATAGCCTGTAAGAGATCTCTGTCCAGGCAAAGTAATTATTGTCTAGGAAGGCACAAAGATGGTGAATGGAACAGCGGGATAGCCAGTTGACAAGCCCATTCCAAAGGGATGATTTGATTAGAGTTCTCAGAATAAAAGATGGAAAGTGAAGAAGAGAATGTTCACAGGACAGAAGATGATGTAGGTGAAGATGAGGTTGTTTTGTTCTGCGGACTTCAGAGCTGAAGCATTCTACCGAATGAGTGGACTTTGGGAAAATTTCCCTGCCCTGTTTTATGGTATTGACACTCCCTGTTTATGATATAGGATGAACAGTTTAAAGTGTGAAGACCATAGCTTGGAAACCGGCTGCAAAGATAATTTTTTTTTTTTAATTTCTAATAGAAATTTTTAGTTCTTGAGAATTTTTTCTCTCGGAAAAAGAAAAGTTAGTTGTGTGGTAGTGGATGGTAGTTGTATGATAGAAGGGATAGCTCAATCTAGAAATCTTGAGCCCTGGATTCCAATTCCGACACTGACTTCTTGAAATGGTTTTAAGTAGTGCAGAAAGAAATCCCTAAGCTGTTGCTGCATGTACTCATTAGTGACTTCTTTCCCCACTAGCTATAGGGCCAAAAATGGCATTGGCACTCAGTCTAACATTGTCAGTTAGCTCCAGGGAAACAGAGTTTTAGATGAAATTATATGCCAGAGGGCGGTAAATGTAGGATACTTAAAATAATTTTAAGGATCTATCACTATAGCAATGGGAGAGCCTCTTCTGCGATTTAATAGATGATCTTTGAGAATTACTGGGGTTGAAAACTCCCTTTCCTTTTGGCCAACCTGGTGATAAGCTTCTTCAAACTTAGTGGGGTTGGTGTTTAGATAATGGGTATATTCTGTGTTGTGGGGCCCTTCCTCCAAGCCCTTCCATCTTGGTGGCCCCCTTGACATAACCTTCAAAGACTCTTGAGGCTTTGGAATTGGGTGTAAGTATAGAGTTTATTGTGAGGAAGTAGTGAGTAACTACTCTAGTAGAGTAGTTGGGGGAGGGAGCCAGGAAAGAGTTTGGGCTTATGGTTCTGCCTGATAGCTCTACTCTATGTAGTCAAAGCAAGAGTTGAGCTTCCTTAAGTATAGCTAGATAGTGAAGACTCATGAATCAGTGGGACCAGGGTAGTGTATTCTAGAGCCAAATAGGGTCAAGAACTCTTGGCAGTATAGGACAGAGCTGGGTAGCTGGGTTTCCCTAGGCAGGGAGAGAGTAAGCAGATTTTGAGAAGGCTGTAGGACTAAACTGAGAAAAGCCTAGGCTGCTAGAATGGTGCTTAAAGTCTGTGTGATGCCTTTATAATCTTGGAGAGGACATCTCTGGGGGGCTGTGCAGAGGGTGGCCCATGTTGGATTAGTGCCCAGTGATTGAACTAACTGCAGAGTTATAACAGACCATTCAAGTGAGGTTTACTTCTTTGTGTGTGTGTGGTTTTGGGTCTGGGGGTTTTTTTGTTATGTTTTTTGGTTCAGACTTAGGATTTTGTTGGTGTACCAGAATTCCAGGAAGGGAAGGGCCACCAATGCACATCAGCAGCAGTTCTACACATTATAGTCTTAATGAAGTTAGAGGCATTTATTATGCATTTGTTTCAGGCATTCTGTACACCAAGACAAAAGTGAAATAGCCCCAGACCTCAGGGATCCCCCCATTCCCTTCCCCTTAGGTCGTATAAGACTTTAATAGTCAAACCAAGGACTTTCTCAATGATCTTATTTAGTAAGCTTACTAAATGTCATGGGGGTGACATGAGCAGTCTTGGACTTTAGGAAAAGCACATTGGCAGCCCTTAAAGTTGTTGTTTGTCCTTCCTTCTTGTTGAGGCCCACCTTGCTGGCCTCTGTTCCACAAATGTGAAATGAGCTGGCTTGATTAAAACATGCTAGTGACCTTGACAGAGGAAAAATCAGGGTGGGCTGTGTGGAGATTTCTTTTGGACATAATGTGTTTGGGATGCCGATGGGCTATTCAGCTTGTAGTATCCAGGAAGCAGCTGCAGATGTGCAATTGAGGGACCAGGGATGTAACTGTAAATCTAAGAATTGTCTGCCTACAGATGACAATTTTTAACAACAATTATTAATTATTAACAATCCCAGGTCCGAACCTGAATTTTATTGATATAAAATGTTCCTAGGGAAGAAACTTCTGGTAGCAGAACAGAACAGCAAGTTCAGCAGAGCCAATAGCATAGAAAAAAATTGAGTGGTCAGTTCTTTCCCTATTGGCTTTTAAAAAATTAATGATATTGTTATGAGATAGTATTTGTGACATCATTTTCTATGTGTTAAGATAGTAGCTCTAGAAATTTGAGCAATAGGGCAAAGGAACCACCTATTGTGGTTATTATATTTCATTATATTATTAACATATTTTATATTTATGTTATATATATGTATACATTATATTTCAGGTATTTTTATGTGCTGGGAATACAAGTCAAAGAATGAAATGCTCTTTACTCTTCTCTGGGAATGGGAGAAACAACAAGTAGAAGATACAGTTTAGAAGCTTTTAAAAAACTTTTCCAAATGTTCTGCCCACATTGTGTATCTGGCAAGGCTAATCCAGTGTTGTGTCCTGCTTTCTAGAGCCCCCAAGTTGGAGGTGACAAAACGTACTGTTGCTTTCTAGAGCCCCCATGACAGGGTGATTAAAATATCCTGCTTTCTAGAGCCCCCAAATTGGAGTGACAAAATGTAACGTGCTTTCTAGAGCCCCCACACTGGGATGATTAAAATATACTGTCTTAGTGGAGAAGTGATGAGGCAGGACTCCCAAGGATGGTGGAAAAATGGAGTCCATTTATTCCAAGGACTTTTTACCTTTTTATACCCTCACACCCTTATGTAACAAAAACAACACTGAGCGTGTGCCAAGTATATACTGCGCACATGGGACCACACGAACAACTTGCTATCGTACGTAGTTTGCCATCTGGTATCACTCTCCACCTGCTATCACTCTGCTTCAATCTCAACACAGGTTGTCACTGCCCCCTGACTTCTCAGGAAGGTCGAGAGCCCTTAGGGGAGGTGGGGAGTTGAACTAGAGATTGTTAGCAGGTTCCCTTTGGGAACCCCGAGTTTCCCCACTGTCTGTAACCCTCTACAATCCAGCCCACTTTTCTTTTCCTTAGTAGATAGCCCAAGAATCACATATTACATGACCCCATTTTATTTTATTTTATTTTTTTTAAAATTTAATTTTATTTAATAATAACTTTATATTGACAGAATCCATGCCAGGATAATTTTTACACAGCATTATCCCTTGCAATCACTTATGTTTCGCTTTTTCCCCTCCCTCCCTCCTCCCCCCCCCCCCAAGATGGCAAGCAGTCCTATATATGTTAAATATGTTGCAGTATATCCTAGATACAATACATATTTGCAGAACTGAACAGTTCTCCCGCTGCACAGGAAGAATTGGATTCAGAAGGTAAAAATAACTCGGGAAGAAAATCAAAAATCAAATAGTTCACATTCATTTCCCAGTATTCCTTCTTTGGGTGTAGCTGTTTCTGTCCATCATTTATCCAATGACACTCAGTTAAGTCTCTTTGTCAGAGAAATCCACTTCCATCAGAATACATCCTCATACAATATCGTTGTCGAAGTGTATAATGATCTCCTGGTTCTGCTCATCTCACTTAGCATCAGTCCATGTAGGACATGACCCCATTTTAAAAACTGAATAAATAAGAGCTAAGAATATATATTTTTAAACATTCTTTAGTCCTTCTTTGCCCTTAATAGGCTTTTGCCATACTAGTCACACTTTTGATATCTAGCCTTGCTCAATAAAATCAAGTCTTGATTTATTCTTGTTTTTGTTTGTTTAAATTTAAAGTGATGGAGAAAATGTTAATATTACAGATTAAATTTTTAAAATATGCTATGAGTACTTTTTTTTTTTTTTTGAGAACCAGTTAGTCTTTTACTATCATAGCCTTCTCCTTGCTTAACTTAAGATGTTAGTCATGAATGGCCTGAAGGGTTAGGAATGGTGCTCAGTCTGTTTTTTAATGTGAAAAACAATAATTTAAATATTTAACAGTTTATAAAATCCTCTCTAAAATCTTTTAAAGCATTTTTAAAAATGCAACTTTTTACTTTGGCTTGTTATTGCTTCTTTTTTCCTTTACCTTTCGAATAATCAAGATCATTCCGAGAGATATGTGGTAGAGAAGGGTCTTTAATTTAAGTGTTCACAATGTACATGAAAATAAGGTTCTTGATAAGATTTAGATTCTACTGTCAGATGAATTTTATAGCTATTACTTAGAATCCTTTATTAAGAACTAAAAAAGTGAACTCAATTGTTTAAAAAAGAAAAAACATAATGAAAGCAGATATATTGCATTTTTCCAACTCCATGTCAGAATTCAGAAAGAGCCACAAAGATTTAGTAAATATTAGATCAGAATTCACAAAAGCAAATTAATAGCTTTGGATTTCTTTATTAGCCTTCACTGCATAATGTTTTAGCAAAACCTTCTGTAACAATTGCAATTAGTGAGAATACCTTAGAAAACAGTTAAAGTTCCAACTGTTATAGAACAACTGTTTGCTTATTAAAATCTACTAATGTGCTTTTTAGAGCTGATAAAAATGTTTGGATCTAATGAGCTCTAGCCTTTTATGAAATCCAATTTATTTCATTTTTTACTAGCTTTTGAAATATAGCATCACTTCTATCAGTTATATCCTTACAAAGGATCTACATCAATTCATAAAATCACCTTTTTATTATCTGATAATTATGTAATAAGAATAATTATAATTTAGACTATCATAGTTGGCACTAAATTTTACTAGCTCACAGCTTATCGCTGCAACTTTTTCTAGCTTCTGAAAGCTTCATAACAAAAGGAAATTTTAAAAAATGGCTGTAGTGAAAATCACTTGTTCAATTTTGTATTTGATGGACTACACATTTTGGGAAAACATCTTTTTGTATTATCTAATGTACGGTATAGCTATTATTGTGATATTTCTTGAAAGTTCATATAATGATCTCAGTTTTCCATTCATTTTTATGATATACAAGAGGAAAAAACTTCTGAAGACATTGGTTGTGCCTTGTAATTAGCTTTAAACCTTGGTTAAGTATCTGCTATAAAAACTGGAGAATGGTATTGTGAAACAAATAATAGCATGGCATTTTAAGATTTTTAAAGCCCTTTATAAATATTATTTAATTTGGTCTTTCCAATGACTCTGGAAGGTAGGTGTCATTGTATCTCCATTTTATAGATGAGTAAATTGAATTAGGCAGTGGTTAAGGGACTTGCCCAGGTTCACAGCTAAGTGTGAGTCTGAAGCTTGATTTAAATTCAAGTCTTCTTGATACCAGGCCCAGTACTGTGTGCATTTGGTCATCAAGCTGCCTCTAGGACATTGCTCTGCATGAAGTGTCAAGTCTCATAAGTGTATATGACAATAAGCAATTCAGATGTGGATAGATGTGGATTCAGAGATTCTGAGGATAATCCTGGCTAATGAACCTTTGACAAGTCAATTGGACCTCTGTTTGTGTATCTGTGAAATGAGAGATTTGGCCTAGATGATCTTTAAGCTCTTTCTAACCCAAAATCTGTGATCCTGTGAATGGATGAAGCACTTATTAAGAGATTACTATGTGTAAAGCACCTTGCTAAGTACTAGGGATACATACAAGTAGAAAATTCAGAAAGTCTCTGCTCTTAAGGAACTCATATTCTTTTTTATAAAATTCAATTTTGTTTTCTGAACTAAATTCTTTCCTTCCCACTTTCCCTCATATCCATTGAGAAAAAAAGAAAAATCTATTACAAAACATACTTCCACATTGGTCATGTTCAAAAAATGTGTCAATCCCCCCATCACCTCCTTCTAGAAGTGAAAAGCATATTTCATCCTGAATTGTTGGTTTCATTGGTTGATCACTGGTAGTTACATTAATATATCTGTTTTACCTTGGCCCTTCCATCATTTTTCATTTTTGTTAATAGAGAGATAATTTGCATTTATCTTACTTGTTGATTAAAACATTTTAAAATGACTATTAGTAACTTTGATTTATTCCTATGAATACTGTCTATTCATATCCTTTGATTGTAAATCAATTGAAGAATAGCTCTTATTCTTGGAAATTTGAATCTGTTTGCTATAATCTTAGAAACGAGACCTTTATCAAAGAAACTTGCTACAAAGATTTTTCTTCGCAATTTCTTGCTTCTATTTTAATTTTAGCTGCATTGATTTTTTTGGGGGGGGTACAAAAACTTTTTAATTTTATATAATCAAAATAATTCATTTTACTTCCTAAGACCTCTTAGAAACTCTGACCTGGAGGGTGCTGCTACTCCCCAGGCTTCTGCACTTATTATCCAGCCAGTCATTGGGCAGCACCAGCATCACTATTGCTGGTGGTGAGGAGGAACTTGTTTCTCCATGATGATTTCTCTTTTCAGTGATGGCTATGGGGACTAGGTTGGAGGCAGATCCAGTGGCCTGGAAGAAACTGCTCTTCTCAAGGCTTTTGAATTCAGGTCCTGTGACTTTTCCTTTAGGATCTGAGGGGAGATGGATGGCACAATGATGGTGGCTTGGTCTGGTGCTCTCTCTCCAGCAGAGTATTTTGCGGCTTTCCCCAGCCGGGCTCACATGCTCTGTGAATCACAATGCAAAATGGGATGTAGATGAATGAGAGTAAAAACACTGAATAGAAAAAGGCCATTTTCACCTTGGCGTGATTAGGGAAGGTTCTGAAGCCATTTGGATCCTCAAGGATGGGTTCATCTCACTAGATGGAGATGGAGAACATTCTCAGAGGAGGGAATGACACGAGTAAAAAATCCGGGCACAGGGGGGGATTGTTGGGATGGGTGAAGGGGAGTTGTGAAAGGGAAGGCCTGAATCAAAGTTGGAACTTAATAGAAAGTTTAACTGGCCAAGGGAAAGTAGTACGGCAATAGGGAATTGCTAAAAGGTCTCTGATGAGGAGCGATAGTATGTAAGAAAGAGAAGCACATCTCTGAATTAGGTGTCCCATATGGCAGCAGCCAGGAGTGTGGTTTTTCAGTAGGGGAGAGAATTAAATGTAAGCAGAGGGGCTAGCTGGAGGCTTTTGCTATGGTCCTCATTTGGTGGCAAGTGAAGACATAGATGGGGTGAGTCTGAGAGACCCAATAGATAGAGTGGATGACCCATTTGTAAGAGGAGGGGAGAGCATCCAGCCGCACAGGGCCTCCCTGGCACAAAGAGAGAAGCCAGAAGGAGTGAGGTTTCAGTCAAATGGGTTGGCAAGTATTTATTGAATGCCTGCTTTGTGCCAGGCACCGTATGAGACATTGGGGAATAGTCAAAGATTAAACCAAATAAAAATAGGATCTCTCAGGAGCATCCTTGGGCTTGGGTCAGCTGCTTGGGTGAGTCACAGGATCTCCCTCTCTGGAGCCCAGCTTCATCATCTGATCGTGAGAGGTCGGACTAGGTGACTTCAGAGTGTCCTTTGCAGCTCTTAAGTTCTCGGGTAGGTGGTACAGTGAGCAGCATACCAGGCCAGGAACCAGAAATACCCGAGTTCAAATCTAGCCTCAGACACTTAGCTGGTATGTGACTGGGTGTAATGGGCTGTAATAGGTGGGGGCCATTCTTTCTCCAAGCTTATATATTAATAGAGTATGGTCCAATTACTATTTAGCCTCATGTGCTTGGGACCTCAGTGCATCAACTCAAGCCTCAGCCCATTACATCTGGGCAAGTCACTTAACTTCAGTTTCCCCACTGTACAATGGGGATAATAATAATACCTACCTCCCAGGATTGTTTTGAAGAGGAAATGAGATTATATTTGTATAGCGTTTAGTGCAGTACCTGGCACATAGTAGCTACTTAATGCATCCTTCCTCCCCTAATCTCTTCTAACTTTCATTTCCTCTCTTTTCTTTCTTCTTCTCTCCTCTCTTTTTCTTTCTTTTCTTTTCTTTTCTTTTCTTTCTTTTCTTTCTCTTTCTTTCTTTTCTTTCTTTTCTTTTCTTTTCTTTTCTTTTCTTTTCTTTCTTTCTTTCTTTTCTTTCTTTTCTTTTCTTTCTTTTCTTTCTCTTTCTTTCTCTTTCTTTCTCTTTCTTTCTCTTTCTTTCTCTTTCTTTCTCTTTCTTTCTCTTTCTTTCTCTTTCTTTATCTTTCTTTCCTGCCTGCCTAGCAGGATGTACACTGGAACATAATAAGGTGCTTGTAGAACATCTGGCTTACTTAGGTACAGCAAGGGAAGGCTGTCTGGCAAGGTGGCGCAGCATGGCTTCGGTTGGCAAAGCCTTGCTGCTTCTCAGTTGCCCATGATAGTTCTTGATCAGAAGCTGGAAGGAGGATCCAGGTGACTTTCTGGGCCCTGGCTCTTGAATTTAGAACCCCAGGAAGCCACGTGAGTGCGCTTAGCCTTTATTCCCTTGAGTCAGTTAAGTCTTAAAGATGGTTATACTTCCTTTTAAGAAAAAGCTGGCCCTTTTGTGAGCTTTCAGGGATGATTGATACTGAGAGTTACTCCCTTCCACACCACTAGCCCCCTGCATTGTTCTTCAGCCTGCCAGCCAGGACCTGCTCCTTTCTAGGAGCTTCATGGGGAGAAGGCGAGGAACACTGAATCCTTGCCTTGTGACCTTTCCTGTGAGACTGTTCCTTTTCTTCTGAGGAGGCTTGGTCGTCTCTCTCCTCCCCCATGACATCAGAAAATAAGCCATCTGCCAGCAGTGCTAGTGCTCCAGAAATTCTCTGGAAAAGAATTCTCCAGTAACTTCTGGATAATGACCCAAGCAATATAAAGAGGCTCCATGGTTAATAGCGTGAGCCAGAGGTTGGGCTGGGCCTTCCTTTGCATTACCCATTCTCCCTAGGCCATCGCCACTGCCCCTCCTGTTGCCAGCTGCCGTTGTCTGCCACTCCCCTGCTTGCTGCTCATATGCCCACTCCATTGGCTGAGCCAGTGCCCCTAGAATGGGGCCTGGGACTGCCCCTTATGCATGGGCCTGAATCCCACAGCAAGGTGCCCCCGCTGTGCCCCCTCTGGGGGCCTGGGCTCCGCTTCCTTGTGCGCAGCCCTGACGATGCCCTCCTCCCCTGTCCTGAGCTTGGTGCTCTCCCGCCGTACTGGGGCTGTGTTTGGCATAGCCTAGAGTATCGTTTCTTTGCCTGGTCCAGTGCCTTAATGAGGTCAGGAATGGCCACGCACAATGGCTTGGGAAATTCCTCGCATTGTTAGTCATCATTGACAGAAGGACCCAGGACTTCTGATATCTTGAAGTCACAAAATTGCTGCTGACACTAGAAGAGTATAGCCTTGATGCTCTAGAAAGGGGACAGAGCAAAATAAATGGGCCTGCTGTGCCTCATGTTCCCTAATGGGCAAAGAGGTCCCAGAGTGGTTGGGGTTTGCTTTCTGCAAAGACCCCTCACCTATTATTTACTACAAACCTTGGAGAGAGAGAAAAGGGGAGGAAGCATTTCTCCTTTTAATCTGATGCAACCTCCTTTTAACAAAGAAATATTTTATCACATTTGTCCATGTTCCCACTCCCACAAAAATGGGCTTCTAGGGAAGCATCAAACATTACCCTTTAGTACCTTGGGTCAGATTCCCAGAAAAGTCCATGTAATGTAGTTTCCAGTAGCCTCCTAATTGCCATTTTGAAGTCCCCAACATTTTCACAATTCTTAGATAATATTATCTGTCTGCATAAGCATAATTTTTATATGGACCAAAAAAGCAAAAAAGGCCGTGGGATTGACAGGCTGTGGAAATCACTATCAATCCCTTACGTAAAAATTATGCAAATTCAATCCCTGACACTTGACACCTTTATCTTATTCTGGGCATGATTCTTTTTTTTATTTTTTATTTTTTATAACTTTTTATTGATAGAACGCATGCCAGGGTAATTTTTTACAGCATTATCCCTTGCATTCACTTCTGTTCCGATTTTTCCCCTCCCTCCCTCCACCCCTTCCCCCAGATGGCAAGAGTCCTTTACATGTTGAATGGGTTGCAGTATATCCTAGATACAATATATGTGTGCAGAACCGAACAGTTTTCTTGTTGCACAGGGAGAATTGGATTCAGAAGGTATAAATAACCCGGGAAGAAAAACAAAAATGCAAGCAGTTTATATTCATTTCCCAGTGTTCTTTCTCTGGGTGTAGCTGCTTCTGTCCATCTTTGATCAATTAAGGCTCTCTTTATCGAAGAGGTCCACTTCCATCAGAATACATCCTCAAACAGTATCGTTGTTGAGGTATATAATGATCTCCTGGTTCTGCTCATTTCACTCAGCATCAGTTCATGTAAGTCTCGCCAGTCCTCTCTGTATTCATCCTGCTGGTCGTTCCTTACAGAACAATAATATTCCATAACGTTCATATACCACAATTTACTCAACCATTCTCCAATTGATGGACATCCTTTCATTTTTCCAGCTTCTAGCCACTACAAACAGGGCTGCCACAAACATTTTGGCACATACAGGTCCCTTTCCTTTCTTTAGTATCTCCAGTAGAAACACTGCTGGATCAAAGGGTATGCACAGTTTGATAACTTTTTGAGCATAGTTCCAAATTGCTCTCCAGAATGGCTGGATGTGTTCACAATTCCACCAACAATGTATCAGTGTCTCTGGGCATGATTCTTAAAGATAGAAAACATAGTCACTTCTCTACTTATTGAATTCTTGTTTTATTTTGTAATAATCTTTAATACTCTTTAATAGATCTTCATGGTAAGTACCCTAGTCAGAAGTTCTTTAGCCATATATATTGCCATTCAGGACATTGCATTGATCTTTTTATCTCAGCAAAGCTTTCTGATTGAGTCCTGTTGACTGTCAAACCCTTACTAGCTGTGTGATCCTAGGCAAGTCACTTAATCCTGTTTGCCTCAGTTCTCTCATCTGTAAAATGAGCTGGAAAAGAAAATGGCCAACTGCTCTGGTAGCTTTGCCATAAAAGCCTCAAATGAGGTCCGGAAGAGTTGGACACGACTGAACAATTGCTGCCTGTCACCAAATGTAATAATCCAAGCTTGACTTAAGTTGGCCTGGTTACACAGGATCTAGACTAGAACAAAGTTAGGCAGGCTTCCTCAGAAGGTTAAGGAAGAAGCGACTGACTGTGGCCCTGGCTCTTCATCTTAGGGTATCAGGATGTCATGTCAATGGCAGCTACAGCTCCAATTATTGCAGTGCCTTTTAGGAAAAACAACCCTAGCCTTTTAAAACAAGGACTGAATACATTAATAAATGATTGTTAAGTTGAATTCAACCATTTTTAAAGCAAGGTTTTGCAAAGCACTGAACTGGGCCTTGGAAGAGTTACTTAGATAATTAAATTGTGGTCGTTGGACTCACAGAACTTTTAGTTCCAACTCTTTACAATATTAAGAACTGCCATCTTTTTCTTTTTATGTCTTGTCCTGATAAACAGCCTCTAAAACAAATAAGTGATTATTTGATTTTGAAAAAACTATAATCTTTTCATTCATTCATCTGCCTTTATGAATGTTGTTATATTGTAAATATCTCTGTATTTGCTTCCCTATTGTGATAGTTTTTTTACTTCAACCTGTTAAGTCATTTTGAACTTCAAATACAGTTTTATAGCTCGAAGGGAATATTCTATTTCCCTTCTATTTCATACTTTTAAAGTAGCGATTCTTTGAATTTAGATCTGAATGATTGATTAGTAGTAGAATCTTCTTTACTTATAGCTCTAGTACGAAGCTTTGCTTGGTGTGGGAAGAAAGAGGAGAGGAGGGGACGTTCTCCCAGAGACTACCTTCTACAGTTTGGATCCAATCATTCAACATTTTTTAAGTCTCTTCTCTGTGCTAAGTTCTAGCTAAAGTTATGGCTAAGGCTGCCTGTCCTTATGGAGAGACAAGAGGCAAAGAAATAGAGATAATGCAAGCTAGATACAGAAAATAATTAGCAGAGTGGATAGCTTTCTATCAAAGGCAGCATCTTATTTGGGATTTAAAGAAAACAAGTGAGATATGTAGTTGTATTGGGAGGAGGGAGAACATACCAGGTATGGGGGATAGCCAGGGAAAATGCCTGGGGCCAAAGGTGTAGCATCTTGCTCATTGGGCAAGAGACCAGTGCCTCTGGATCAGAGAATACATGGTGGCAAGTAAAGTAGTCTAGGACCATCTCCCCATAGTACAACATGTTACTTTCCTGTGGATATGCAATTTGTAAGGGTTAGTTCGAATTTTGTGCCTCAATTATTAATCTTCTTTGACTTACTTAGGGCTAAAATTGCAGTAATTGCTTTCCTTTAGCATCCTTTGTGTAGGCTACTTTGTAGCGCTAAGAAATGAAATCAGATTAATTTCATTAAGTGCTTATTATGGACATGGCACTTTATTTAGAAGAGGAGGAGATTCGTGTCCCCATAATTTACATCTGACAACAAGCATTTATTAATTCATTAATAGTTTATTTACTATGCACCAGGTATTGTGTGAAGTGCTGAGGATACATAGAAAGGCAAAAACCATTCCCTGATATCAAGGAACTTACAGTAAAATAAAGGAGACAGCATACAAACCATTATGTACAAATAAATTATATCTATATATGTTTGTAAGTAGATCGATATACAGGCACACGGAGATATCATAGGTTTGATTCTAGAGTAATACAGTAAAGTCAATACTGCAAAAGAGATTCACACAAACTTTTTGCTTTTTTGGTACATATAAAAATTATGTTTATGCTGTACTATAGTCTACTAAAGGTACAAATATTCTATTTTAAAATGTGCATTTTTAATTTTTAATTTAAAAATACCTCCTTGCTAATTTTTTTTTTTTTTTTGCTGGTGAAGGGTTTTGCTTCAATATTGATGGTTGCTGAAGGTTGGATGTGGTTGTATCAGTTTCTTAAAACAAGACAGCAGTGAAATTTGCTGCATCAGTTAACTCCACCAGGAACATTTAGGGACCATTGTAGGGTTGTTAATTGGCCTAATTTCAGTATTGTTGTGTCTCAGGGAATAGGAAAACTCAAGGAGCGTGAGACGGATGGAGGTGGCCAGATAGGTGGAGCAGTCAGAACACACGTAACTTTTATCTATAAAGTTAGTCTTATAATGTGCATGGTTAATAGCACCCCAGAACAATTACAGTTGTGACATCTTTGATCACAGATCACCATAATGAATGCAATAAAAATGAACAAATTTGAAATAGTGTGAGAATTGCCAAAATGTAACATGGAGACATGATATGAGCACATGTTGTTGGACAAATGGCCCTGGGTTGCCGCAGACCTTCAATTTGTAAAGAGCACAATGTCTGTGATGTGTAATAAGAACGAAGGGCAATAGAACCAGGTTTGTCTATATGTAGATTTGGGTATATAGGCTATACCCGCAATTTATCTTATGCATATTTGTGTATGTGGGGGGGGGGTGCGTGCTTGTTTATGTATGAATAAATTGTGAGTATATGTTTGAGTGAGCAAACATGTATGTAGATATCATAAGTTGTGGCTATATGTATGTGTGTGCATATATTTATGTATGTCCATGTAGGATAAATTGGGAGTGTGTGTGGTCTCAGGGGGAAGGCCCCTTGCAGAAGATGGGACTTAAGCGAATCCTTTAAGGAAGCTAGGAGGGAAAGAGCTCCCCAGATGTGGAGACAACCAGGGAGAACGCTTGGAGTCAGGAGATGCAGTGCCATGGGGGAACAGCCAGGAGGCCAGAGTTTCTGGATCACTGAGTAAGTAAGTACCTGGCAGAGGAAGGTGTGGAGACTGGGAGGTGAGGAAGGGGCTGGGCTAAAAGCCCACCAAAGGATTTTGTGGTTTGCCTGGGAGCCCCCAGAGCAGATCGGATTGGGAGGACGTGGGCAGGTGACATAGAAGATGCTGTGCTCAGGGAGGTCAGTTTGACAGCTGAGGGAGGGTAAGCTGCAGTGGGGGGAAGCAGCCGGCAGTCCCTGGCAGAGATCCCTGGTGGGTGAAGCTGCCGCTGCTGGCCGTGGCTTCTGGTTGTGCCATTCTGGCCGGAGACGTGCTCTTTGCCAGTGGGACTGACGAGGTGTAGGGGCCTGGCTGCCCTGTGCTGTGCCTCAGTGCTTTGGTCTGGCTTCTGCCTCTGCCCTCCCCAGACCTTGAGATACAGAAGCCCCCTGGGGTGCAGGAGCCCCTGAGATCAGGAGGAGTCCCTGAGATACAGGAAGAGCCCTTGAGATATAGGAGAAGCCCCCTGGGGTGCAGGAGCCCCTGAGATCAGGAGGAGTCCCTGAGATTCAGGAGGAGTCCCTGAGATACAGGAAGAGCCCTTGAGATATAGGAGAAGCCCCCTGGGGTGCAGGAGCCCCTGAGATCAGGAGGAGTCCCTGAGATTCAGGAGGAGTCCCTGAGATACAGGAGGAGTCCCTGAGATACAGGAAGAGCCCTTGAGATATAGGAGAAGCCCCCTGGGGTGCAGGAGCCCCTGAGATCAGGAGGAGTCCCTGAGATTCAGGAGGAGCCCTTGAGATATAGGAGGAGCCCCTTGGGGTACAGTAACCCCTGAGATGTGGGAGGAGCCCCTGAGATACAGGAAGAGCCCTTGAGATATAGGAGGAGCCCCCTGGGATGCAGGAACCCCTGAGATGTGGGTGGAGCCCCTGAGATGTGGGAAGAGCCCCCTGGATAGCAAGAGGAGCCCCCTGGGATGCAGAAGCCCCTGAGATATGGGAGGAGCCCCCTGGGGTGCAAGAGCCCCTGAGATATGGGAGGAGCCCCTGAGATACGGGAGGAGCCTCCTGGGGTGCAGTAGCCCCTGAGATCAGGAGGAGTCCCTGAGATACGGGAGGAATCCTTGAGATATAGGAGGAGTCCCTTGGGATGCAGGAGCCCCTGGGATGCAGAAGCCCCTGAGATATGGGAGGATCCCCCTGGGGTGCAAGAGCCCCTGAGATATGGGAGGAGCCCCTGAGATACGGGAGGAGCCTCCTGGGGTGCAGTAGCCCCTGAGATCAGGAGGAGTCCCTGAGATACGGGAGGAATCCTTGAGATATAGGAGGAGTCCCTTGGGATGCAGGAGCCCCTGAGATACAGGAAGAGCCCTTGAGATATATAGGAGGAGCCCCCTGGGATGCAGAGGCCCCTGAGATGCGGGAGGAGCCCCCTGGATTGCAGGAGGACCCCCTGGCTGGCTGTTAGACCTGTGCTGCTGGGCCCCAAGGGGGCAGTGCAGCGCTGGGCCGTGGTGAGGCCTGCTGGGAGGTGCCCTCTTGGGGACAGAGCAGCCCTTGCTGGGATCATGATCTTTAAACTGTCCTTACTTGGGGTCCCAGACAGCTGACCTCAGGCTGGGCAGCGCGGAGTGGCGGACACCCGCCGGGGAGGAGATGGACGGGCCCTTTCAGGCCGCTTCCCAGGTAAGGCTTCTTCGGCCAGGGCCTGCCCCGGGGGGAGCGGGGGAGCAGGCCCGAGTAGGCCCGACGGCCTTGTGAGGAGGTGGGGGGAGGGGAGCGTGAGGACTTAGGAAGCGCCTGCTTCGTCCATGCTAGACCATCCCCATTGGACAGATGAGGAAATTGAGGCAGGCAGGAGTGAGCCCTTGGCAACCGAGCGGGATGGTCAGGGTCAGTGCGCTGTGGCACCTCTGAGTCTTCTCGGTGACTGCGGCCTTGTCTCCAGCCGGGGGCCTCGTGGCCTGCGCTCCCACAGGCGCTGGGAGCTGGGAGCAGTGGGGAAACTGAGGCAGGAAGGGACTCTTCTCTGGCAGGGAGTATCGGGGCCAAGGGCTGAGCTCAAAAATGTCCGTGACAGTAGTGGGAGCGGAGCGTTTGCCTGGGCCTGACCTCCCCTGGGGTTTCCTTGGCAGAGATGCTGCCGTGGCCAGCCTTTCCCATCTCTAGCCCATTTTACAGATGAGGAAACTGAGGCAGACAAGGTGAGGGGACTTGCCCGGGGTCAGGCGCCACTGTCCCCACCCCCTTCTGTGATCCGCAGTGTATCCAAAGATATGACCCGGTGGCTTTCTTGCGCTGCAGTTTTAACTTGGAAGCTAAATGTCTGTTGGCCCATTTGTGTTTGGACTACAGCTCTCGATGCGGGATACTTCCTCAGCTACAGACATAGCTCGAATCTTTTTTTGGTCATTGATGTCGGGAATACAAAAAATTAAACAATGTGAAAGATTCTAGGGAAAAAAATGCCTCCTCACAGTAGGTGGTCCCCTTGTTCTAGTGAAGGTTCCTGTAAATCTACAAGCGGCCCCTGTCATTTGCCCTTTCTCTTTGAAAACCTTCTCAAGAGAAGCGCCTGGCCTGTTTTATCTGGAGAGGTTCCTTTTAGTGTCCTGTATTTATTATATTTTAAGAGCAGAGTACCGTGCCTTCTGTAGGCTTGACACATCCATTTTTAAGGCAACTTTCCAGTCAGTTGGTTTAGATTTAAATGTTTCAAAGAAAACCAAAGGGCTATTTTTATCATGGTTTATAATGTCTGATTTTTATTCTTACCTCATAACTGAAATGATTTAGGGGGTGTCACTATGGGAACATAACAGCCTTAAAAATGATAACAGAAATTATAGTAGTAATCATTATTACTTTTTGTGCAATTGCTTATAACTTTATTTAAAAGTTCTTGGTGTCTTTAGGATGGGAGCGTCTTATTTTGGAGTAAACTTTCCCCTTGGTGAACAACTAACATTTTCTTATATTTGTTTCATATATTGATGAAAGATTTGTAAAAGAAATTATCCATCTGGTTTGGGAATCAATAGCGCTCAAAATAAATAACTAACAAGTTGTTGTCTCATTATGATGTAAAATTTTCTGCAAGTTCAGCTTCTTTTTAGCTGTTGCTAAGAGATAACTATCATTGACACAAGGGGCATGAGGACATATCAGCATGCTGCCAGTTGTTTTATAGGCACTTGGCTCTGCCGCCTTGCAGATGGTTAGAAAACTCTTGGTAGTGGATAAATGTGTGCTGATTATCTTATTAAATTTAGGTAACCTTTTGTCATTCATTGAATTTTGCAGACCAGTTGGCTAGTGAGCAGCTGTTTGAGTGCTGTTTAATTTTGATTTGAAGTATACAAAGAGTTTTTTTTTAAAGTGTGGTCAGCCTGATTTCAGGTATTCAGCATAGCAACATGGAAAGAATTATTTTTATTTAATACTGTCTTTAATTCTAATGGAAATGAATAAAGAGGAAAATTGCTGCTGCTTAACAAATTTGTAGGCAAAAGATTTAAGCAATGGCTTTTGTAAATGTTTATCTAAATGCTTAGCTGTTGTAAGTAATGGGGGTGTTTTTCCTAATTTGTTTAAATGGGGAAAATACAGTTTTCAGAAATGGTCAAATTCCAGCATAGAGTTGGCATTTGATATCATCGAATAGACGATTGGTTTTGTTTTTTCATTAGTTCATTTTTATAAATATTCTTGTTTTATATGGTGGTACTCTTAAGTTTTTACTTTGCCTTCAATTCCCCAGGAATCATTACTTGATTCTCTTTCCTATATTAGTATATTAATGATGACCTCCTGAGATGTATTTAGTAAAAATGGCTCAAGAGGTTTGATTCATTACTTCATTAATTGAATCTTGCCTTTTTAATTTTTTGAGTATTGATCAAGGCATCACTTAGGTAGAACTCAGGGAAGTCACACTCTGAACTATCAGTTAATATTCCTAAGTGCAACCTCATATTTATTTTTTTTTCCCCACTTAAATAGCAGTTTATTTTTTTTTCCAACTATACGTAAAGATTTTCAACATTCAACTTTTATAAGATTTTGACTTCCAAATTTTTTTTTCTCCTTCATTTTCTTTTCTCTCCCTTCCCCAAAACAGCAAGCACTCTGATTTAGGTATGACCATTTTAAGCATATTTTCACTTTACTCGTGTTTGAAAGAAAAATTTAAAAAAGAGGGTGGGGGGGGAGAGAAGAAAGAAAAAAAAAAAAGTAAAGATAGTATGCTTCAATCTAAATTCAGTTTCCATAGTTCTTTCTCTGAATGTGAATGGAATTGTCTTGGATCATTGTATTACTAAGAAGAGTGAAATCTGTCATAGTTGATCATCATTCTTTCTTTCTATTACTTTATATAATGTTCTCCTCAGCCTCATTTTAAGATGAAAAAGTGACATTAAGCCTAATACATACATAGACAACTTTGAATTATGTACAGATCTAAAAAAATAGAGACCTTGAGGCAGCTGGGTGGCACAGTAGATAGAGCACTAACCCTGAAGTCAGGAGAACCTGAGTTTAAATCTGGCCTCAGATACTTAACACTTCCTAGTTGTGTGACCCTGGGCAAGTTACTTAACCCCAACTGCCTCAGGAAAAAAAAAAAAAAAGAAACCTTTTTACTGAATCAATAATTGGTTAGATTTTTCATTTTTTAAAAATAAAAAATAACTTTAAAAAATAAAGAGGCCTTTTAAGGGGCTGTACTTAAAAAAAATTGTTAAAGCTTTTTATTTTCAAAACATATGCATGGATAATTTTCAAAATTCACCCTTGCAAAACCTTATGTTCCAAATTTTTTCTCTCCTTTTTCCTCACCCCCTCTTGTAGACAACAAGTAATCCCATATTTATTAAACATGTGCAATTCTTCTATACATATTTCTACAGTTATGCTGCCCAAAAAAAATTAGATCAAAAAGGAAAAAAAATGAGAAAGTAACAAAATGCAAGCAAACAATAACAAAAAGAGTGAAAATGCTATGTTATGATCCACACTCAATTCCCACTATCCTCTCTCTGGGTGCAAATGGCTCTCTTCATCACAAGATCATTGGAACCGGCCTAAATCATCTCATTGTTGAAGAGAGCCACGAACATCATAATTGATCATCGTATGGTCTTGTTGCTGTATATAATGATTTCCTGGGTCTGCTTGTTTCACTTAGCATCAGTTCATATAAGTCTCTCCAGCCTCTCTGAAGTCATCCTGCAGGTCGTTTCTTATAGGACAATAATATTCCATAACATTCATACCATAACTTACTCAGCCATCCCCCAACTGATGGACATCCACTCAGTTTCCCATTTCTAGCCACTAAAAAATGGCTGCACAAACATCACAGGTCCCTTTCCCTTCTTTAATATCTTTAATACTACTGGGATATAATCCCAGTAGTAACACTGCTGGATCAAAGGGTATGCACAGTTTGATAACTTTTTGAGTTTAGTTCCAAACTGCCCTCCAGAGTGGTTGGATCCGTATACAGGTTCATCAACAATGTCCCAGTTTTCCCCACATCTCTTCTAACATTCATCATTTTTTCCTGTCATCTTAGCCAATCTGACAGGTGTGTTGTAGTATCTCAGAGTTGCCTCAATTTGCATTTCTCTGCTCAATAGTGGTTTAGAGCACCTTTTCATATGACTAGAAATGGTTTCAAGTTCTTCATCTGAAAATTGTCTGTTCATATCCTTTGACCACTTATCAATTAGAGAATGCCTTGAATTCTTTTAAAGTTGAGTCAGTTCTTTATATATTTTAGAAATGAGGCCTTTTATCAGAATCCTTAAAGGTAAAAATATTTTCCCAATTTATTACTTCCCTTCTAGTTTTTGTCTACATTAGTTTTGTTTGTAGGTGTAAGCTTTTCTTGTATGTATAGAGGGTAGACTGGGGAGGGTTTCAGGCATCACAGGAACATAAAATGAGACCTATTGGTTCTGATGGCCTATAATATGGTGGTGAATTATCACCAGTTGATATTTCAGATATTCAGAGTGGGAGCTGGAGAACCCCATTGGAGGCCAAGAGTGTACACAGTGTCATACCTAAAACAGGCCAGAGTACCTTTATTTTCAAATTGTTTCCTCCCTCCTCAGCTAGGTATAAATTCCTTGAGAGGAAGTTGTTATTTTGTTGTTCTTTTAAAATTTGTGTCCCCAGCAATTGCACAAGTATGTAGTAGGTGCTTAATAAGTTCTTGTTTAATTGAATCAAGTTAAAATTGATTAGTGTTAAATATCCAGAATTCAAAAAATATTTGTTTGAATTTCTTCCATATAGTTAGTAATGTGTTAAATGAAATAATATACAAATAATTAAATAAATAAATATATATATAAAGAAATAAAATAAATATAAATATGTAAAGAATAAATGAACTGCCTTCAAGGAAATTATAATTTATAATTGAGTTGGAGAGATAAAAATAAGCATTTAAATAATGCAATCTTTGATTAAGTGAGTAAGACATTAAGATACATTTTTTCTCTTAAGAGAAAAAAAAATATGGATATGGGGTAGCATGGTTGGAAGATTTCATGGAGGAGATGGGAATGATTGTATTCCTAAGCCAGATCAACTATTGCCAAACTTAAAAAAAGAAAACCATATAACAGTGGAGACATGCTAAGTGGTTTGGATACTTCTGTGAAGAAAAATTTATTTTAAGGGCATTAAAAGTAAGTAAAAGCAACTTTAATTATCATTTATTGAATGTATTAAGTTTCAGATGATGTTTGCAAACCTGTTAACATTGTGCTTAATTTAATACATTTCCTTCCTTAATCTTCTAAGTTCATACTTTGATTACTGAATTGTCTAGGAATGAGACTTCTGCATAACCAAGTGCCCAGGTTTTAAAAAGCTTAATAAATCATGCAACCCAGAACTGTATTTGCAGCCACGCATAACAGAAATATTTCCTTGCACAGCTTCTGTTTGTCTCTATTCAGTTGAAGGGAAACAGAACCAGCTTTAGGCAAAGTTGTGTAATCTTCCAAGTTTTTCTTCTGCATTCCTCGCCTCCCTTTCTTGAGCCCTCTTTCTGCAACAAAGTGGTAACCTTCACCCTCCTATCCATTCTTGTACTAATATAATCCTGGTCCTTTCACCTCTCCTCTGCTTTAAGCAGATTTGAGAAGCAAATCTCCCAAGCAAATTTGAGAAGGCCATGATATTAGTCATTGATACTTTCTGCTTAATTGTCTGTGTAACCATAAGTGGTTTTTGCACTATAAGCCTTTTGCATCTAATTATGCAATGAAACATTTTGTCCCCTGTTATGTATAACACAGTCATCTCAGCAAAGCAGGGGAGGAGATAGTTTCTGATCCTGCCGTTGTCCTGAAATTGTACTGGGCCTACTTACAAGGCTGGCCTGAGGGTAAAATTATTTAATCCTTTTAGATTGGATTTGATTTACCATTTGTAAATCAGGATGATCTTTTCAACTCTTTGGGAGGCACTATGGGTAATGTTCCTTCATTAACTTTTTGTTTTTCAAAGAGCTAGAAGTTATCTTCTTCTAGAACAGATCTGTCAGGAGGTCTCTTAATGCTATATCTTTTTTACTCCTTTTTTCTTGTCTCAAAAGCCCATTACACATTAACCTTGCCACTTCTCATTCCACTCTTCCCTCTTTCATGAAACTTTCAGATACATCGTTTATGATTTCTAGTGATCTGACTTTAGGTAGTAGATAAATTTGTTATTAAAGAATTCTGTTTTATGTGAGATAGAAGACCAAAAATGAAATCTCATGTCAGTTAGTGTCATCTTTGTCCAAATAGCCCTGTTATTGACTTTTCCAGAGGTTTTTTGAACCTCTCAGTTGGTCCTTTTATTTGTCCCTTAGAAGCCAGTCAGTTGGCTGGCTATTGTCCATCATCTTTGTTTTTTCAAATGACAGATTAACTCCAATAGAAAGAAGTTTCTTTATGTTTCTTTTTTTTTTTTCATATGGTACAGCAGATACCTTAGATATTGTTCTTTCCATTGCAGCCTGGGTGACCAGGAGTTTCTGCCTTTTTTGCTTAGTTTTAGCTGAACATTCTGATCATTGTAAGTTGCCCTGTAGAATTAATAATTTCTCCCATGATCTTTATGAATAGCCCTTTATCATTCTAACAGAGATGTGGCAGAAATAATATAGGTGACATTGTTTCTTCTGGTCTTTTTCAGTGTTTATAGGATCTGGACAAATCTAATGACTAAAGCACACATCTTCTATTATTCCATTTTCCTCAAGACATTTCAGGATACTGTGTTGTGTAGACAGTGTTATTTTCATTTCTACAATTTTTTAAAAATTAAGATTCAACCTATCAGTTTATGTGTTTCTCTACAAGTTGTATTAGGTTTCCTTTATCATTATTTAATGATATTTTCATATTATACCTATCTATAATCTAACACTCTAGAATTCATTCCCATATATTCTATGTTGTTTCTACAACTCTGTTAATAAAATTTCAGACAAGTATAAATATTAGAATCATTAGATTTGTTTGCTGGAAAGGTCTTACATTTCTACATGTAAGAAAAATGAGCAGTACCAGTATGTTGGTAGGTGTTTAACAAGAAGTTCACTTTAAAAAAAAAAGTATAATTTACATTATTAACATTTTTCTCTATCACTTTCCTTAAGTCTGGACAATTAGCAAAACTATAAATTAAGTCCTCATTCCTAGTATTTGCTGGCTTCGAAGGTGTGAATGCAAACTAGTTTGCAACTAGTCCTTGGCATGTAAGAAAAATAGCCTTTGATAAAGTCGACATGGTCCACATAATTTCTTTCCCTCTTCCCTTCCTTCCCTCCTCTCTTCTTTTTCTCTCTCCCTCCCTCCCTCCCTCCCTGAGTCATTCAGCTAGGAACTGTTAAGTATCTGAGATCAGATTTGAACTCAGGTCCTCATAACTTTAGGGCTGGTGCTCTATCCACTGCGCCACTTAGCTGCCCCCCACATAATTTTCTAACTATAGGTTAATAGAGCTATAAGCAGCATTATTTAATTATTAATAAATTATTAATAAAAGTCCCTATGTGGTTCTGATGCTAATTTTCTGGTGCCCATAAGACTTCAATTATTTTTCCTAAAATTTTTTTATTGATATATTTTGTTTTTATACCACCTACCTATATTTCCCCAGCACCCACTCAGAGAGCCATCTTTTATTTTATAATAAAGAAGAAAGCAGGAAATATGAGTTCATCAAAACTACTAACCCATCAATCAAATTCAACAGCATGTGGTTTTTTCATTTCCATAGTCGTCTACTTCTGCAAAGAAGGGTGGGAGGTCAATTTTTCTATCATCTCTTCTATGATATCAGCTTTGTTATTACATTCATTTCTCTTTAATGATGTTAGTTTAAATATAAGATGAATTTTAAAATATTCAAGACCAAATCAATTCTATTGAAACTGTTGGTTTTTTTAGGTTTCTTTTTATTAACTTTTCCCTGAATTTAGAGAAATTTACTGACTGATCTGATTCAGTAATGGGATTAATATATATATATATATACTACATCTTTTTCTATGTGGAGCTTAATTAATTAAAAACACTAATAAGAGTAGAAGTTTTAATATGAGCACAAAACTGTATATTTCATCATTTATGTACTTTACTATATACATATCCATTTATGTGCTAACACAGTTGGAGGCTAAAAAAATAAATCATTCAATAACGGTTTTCCATTGGATTCCCAAGGGTACAAACACTTAACAATTATATTGAAAAGTAAAAAAAAAAAAGAAAAAATGTCAAAAAGGTTTAAAAGAAAGAGGGGGGCAATTTAGCCTTTATATATCTTATTCCAAAATCACTTTGGTGCTATAGGTTTTTATTTTTGTTTTGTTTTACTAAGGGGTGTGTGTGTGTGTGTGTGTGTGTGTGTGTGTGTGTGTGTGTGTGTGTATGAGAAAGAAAAAGAGGGAGAGGGAGGAGGGTTTAAGTAAGTGTTAGACTTTTAGCAAGTTAAAAATTGAGTGTAATGGCATATAAAGTACCACATGTTGTCATAGGATGTGTCTTCTGAATAGAAAAATGCTATCTGATTTCATATGTTTTCTATGTAATAGTTCATTAAAGTATAAAGGAATTATCCTCTTTTAGAGAAAAAATAGATGATTTAGATAGAATTGTGGGAAGAGTTTAAAGTTTTCATTAATTTCAAGTATTCATTAATATTACTCTGGTTATAGAAATGTAAACTTATTTCCTCATTATATAATCATTAACCAGAAATTTTATCCTCCTGAAGACTTAGTACTGCTTCAATTGCATGTATATGTTGACCTTAGTATTAAAAATATAAATTTGGGAAGTAAAAGTAATTGAGACACTGCTCTTAATATTTTTACTATGCAATGAGACAGATCTATTATTATAAATGTTCTGCATCTGATGAATGTCTAATTATATTGTTTTAATTATTTACATTTAAGTTACATTTACATTTTGATGTTTTGAAAATAAATTTCTTGGTCATAATTTTTTTTTTCAAATCTGTCAACACTAGAAGTAAACTGTTGATTACTGTGTCTGTTATATGTTTTAGTGATATCAAATAAAATGTCTTCTTTAGATCAAGACATCTTTTAATAGTTTTACTGTAAGCCTTTAAAAAGAATTGTATAAGTTTGTTTTAATTTAAACATATTTAAATTTTGCATTGAAGATGCTTAGCAGCAAAAGTTCTAAAATATTTCTAAAAGTGGATATGTTTTTAAAACAGACATGGGACTGTACTATAAAATAATGTTTTCTTTTTATCTGTGTTCATGCATTTGCAAAATAACCACTTCTCTTTCACTTCAAATCATAAGTAATGCTTTTATTTATCCCCCTTAAGTATTCTTGAAGGGAAATGGTAGTTAAAAAAAAATGCTCATCTCTGAGAAAGAAGTGAAGTTGAATAAAAAAATCCTTATTCCGCTAAAAGTGGTAGGAGATGGAATGAAGAAAATGGTTATTTTATTAAGAGAAAGAATAAAAAAGAAAACAAATCAGGATTTACTCCACTTGTTAGTTATAGACAGTTTTGGAAATGCTCCTTTTGTTCCCCTCTTTAATCCCTTTCCCAAGATATATCTATCTCTCTGCCCACACACATAAACCAGTCAGCGAAATCTGCCTTTTCTGCTACCTATTCCCTCTATTTCCCCCATTAAAAACAAAATGAAAACAATTACTTGTTACAAACATGTTTAGTCAAGTAAAACAAATTTTCTCATTGATCATGTCAAAAAAAGCTTGTCTCATTCTATACTATGAATCTTTCACCTCTGTCAGGAGCTGTATATAACATGTTTTGTCACAGTCCTTTGTAATCATGATTGGCAATTACAATGATTGGAGCTCATATTTCTTTCGGTTATATTGCTTTCAGTATAAATTGTTCTCATGTTCCTCTCACTTCACCCTGAATCAGTTCATCAAAGTCTTCCCAGGACTCTCTGAAATCATCTCCCCCACTGCTTCTTACAGCACAGTAGTGTTGCATCATATCCATATACCTCAGCAGGCTGAGGTATGTGTGTGTGTTGTATGTGCATATGTGCGTGTGTGTGCACGCGCATGTGTGTGGTTGCATATCTAGGTGTGTGTGGTCCTTCTTTGATCAGTTGAAATGAATGAGGTTCAGAGGTCAGCATTCCTTTTATCTACTTGACTTCTTGTTATCCGAGAGGATTTTCCCCAGCCTTGCTCCCTCTTTCCTTTTAGTATATTCCTTTCCCTTTCTTTCCATTTGCCTTTTAACATGATCAATTCATAACAAAATCACTCCCAGACTTTCAGAGAGACCCTTTGGGACCTCTGATGATGTGTGTTCACTGAAGGTATTTGCTACCATAATAGAAGATACCCAGCACAGAGATGACGCATTTGTCATCTCCTTATATTAGAACGTTATTTGTCCCTGTATGGTTTACTGGAAGTAATCCTTTCCCTGCCTACCTACCCCAGATATTTTGGGGTAAATATTTTACAGATTAATGAAATGCCCAGATCTTATAGGCCTACCAGGACTTCTAATGTTGAATTTGGCAATGTTTTGAATGAAAAAAAATTTCTAAAAGTAAAAATTAGCTTTTCTTCTAATCGCGTCCATGATACAAAAAATTTTCTCCCATATAGCAAACATTGTGCATTTTTCCCTAGCTTCTTCTTCTTTTTCTTTCAACATTAAGACATGTATATTGTCCCTCCACCCACCAAGGACTTTTGAAAGTTGGAGCTTATTAGATTATTTAGCAGCAGTAATTTGTCAGTTCTTAGTTTTATTTTGTTTATTTTGGTGTGATTATTTCATTATGGACTTTAATGTTCTTTGAAATATTTTATTTTTCCATGTCAATAGCTGCTACATTTCTCACAGTTTTCAAAAGGTGCTCCTTAAGAGCTACACATTTTACTGGTTTCCTTGAAGTAATACCTGTTCTTTAAAACTACAGAATCCAAACGTGTGTGTGTGTGTGTGTGTGTGTGTGTGTGTGTGTGTGTGTGTGTGTATTTTCTTGATAAATAGTAAATATAGAATAAAATAAAATACTTTAAATCTTAACTAAAATTTAAAGTTTTTTCACAGCCCAAGTTATTTTATTGTAGTTATATATTGAACCAATGTTGTATGTTAAGTTCCTAGGATGTTTTTCTTCAGTAGTCAAAAATGTAATTCATTGTTCTTGAATTTAGTGTCATTTTTGAGCTGCCTGATTATATCATCCAGGCATAAATTACTAGGTGATAGAAAATTGTATTCTATTGGAATTTTGTTTTGTCTTGAATTTTTTTCATAATTTATTAATAAGCAGTATTTCATTTTAGTAGTTTGAAATGTTATAAAGGATGCTATTACATTTTCTAAAATACTTTTTCTTAATCACCTTCTAAGTGAATAAGAAAATGTTCACAGCAATAATAACTTGTTCTTTGATCCTCTAATTATTAATGTAAAGCAAGGTATAAAATATAGGTATATGTTCACCAAAGGTGTTTGCTACCATCATAGAAGATACCCAGCACAGGGACAGTTCAAAAAAGGATTTTTTATATATCATGAGGTCTTGCAGGTGCTACCATTTGCATCAAACTCTAGAACATTGTAAAAATTTTCTAAATAGGAATTAGGGACCTCATTTAGGCAATGCTTTTATAGGAATTAGGTATCTCATAAGAGGGTTGCCCAGTTATCTACATAGGAAAAGCCCAGGGAATAAAGGATCCCTTTTTCTCAGACTGTGATTACACTTCAATAATTTTTAATGACTCCAGACTTCTTCGTGAAATCAAGAAAAGTTTTTTTAACATCAGTATTCTTCCAGTGATTGTGTATGAATGCAAACCCAAGAAGATCATGATATACAAAGAAATAAGTGGTAGATTAATAAAGCACAATGGAGAGACATGAGTGGATGTGAGTAGATTGCAGTGTATTACCAATCAAAGTTGATAATACTTTTCCAGTGTGGTATAAAGGGGTCACGGAAAATACATATAACTGGAAAAGGAGGTGAGCCTGTCACATTAGTGATTGGGATGAATAATTGATGCTCAGCCTGTTTACTCTATTAAATAGTTTCATCATAACATGAAAGAGCTTATTACACTGTGCTAGAGGGAAACAGCAGGGACACACCTAAGGATAATAAAAGGTTGAATGTGATAGGGCAAAGGAAATTTAAGGGAGACAATACTTTCAAGTGATCATGGGAGGCTTCACCAAGGAGAAGGGTGCATTTAAACTAAAAATTGAAGGAAGGATTTTGAAAAGAAGTGTATTTCTTCAATGGAGAGAGTGTTCTGAAACAGTATGTTGAATTTGGGGAATACTTTAATATTGTATCTCTGTACTGAAGAGTATCTGTTGGAAAATAATATTAAATAAGGCTCTCAATATGTGGGTTGGACCCAGATTGTAAAGGGCTCCTAATGCCAGACTAAGGAGTTTGTTTTATTCAGTAGACAATAGGGAGCCCCTTAAGAGTTGTTGAACAAGGGATGATGTGGTAAGAATTGTGTATTAGGAAGATATTTTGTCAGATATGAATAACCATTGTGGTTCAGACTTTCATCCTCTCTCCCCTATCCTGTAATGATTTCACACACCACTGAGTGCCTGAATGAGTATACCCAATTCAGAAGAAATGAAAAGGAAAAAAGTTAGGAGCAGCCTTATATATTAAGGTCCTTGGTAATGAAGTTCACAAATCCAAAGGAGAAACAGTGATCAAGAGTATTTGGGTGAAATTCAATGGAGTGAGTGACAAATTTTTTTCCCTATTGGATTGTACTATAGACCATCAATGACTGATCAAATTATGGCATATTAATTTAATAGACTATTATTGTTATATTATACATAACCAAAGGAATGGAAATTCAGAGAAATCTGGAAAGACATGTATGAATTTAAACAGAGTGAAATGAATAGAATTAGGAGAATGATGTATTCAATGACTAAAACACAGTAAAAAATAAAATAAAATAAAAAGTCACTTTGAAAAACTTAAGAACAACCATGCATGATTCAACCTTGCTTCCTACTTATTGTCAGAAGGTCAGTGGGCTGAACATGTAAAAAAAGATGCATACTTTTTGATACGGCTAGTGTGAAAATTTATTTTGCTTAACTGTGCCTATTTGTCATAAGACGGTTTTGGGGAGGGAGAATGTGAGCCAATGATACCCAAAAAAAAGAGGAAAAGAAAGAAAAGAGCCAGAATGACACATTTAAAATACCCAGAAGATAACAGAAGTAAGTTCAGAGGGCAATATGGCCATGCAGGATAGCTTTAAGATTCACATGTTAAATTTATTGTATGTTTTTAAAAAGGAAACAGACTAGCCAGTGGAGATTTAAAAATACATTTGCAATCCTCTAATGTTTTTTCTATATGAAAATGTTCATTTTTATGTTTGTTAAATTGAGAGTAATAAGAAAAAGAGTAAGGCAAATTGGAGTTGTGTCAGTTGGGTGTCCCTTATTTTTTCATTTTTATCTTCTAACTTGATAGTTGATTTTTGTTTTGTTTTGTTTTGTTTTGTTTTTTTTATCTTAGCTCTAATAAGTTACTATACACAGATGGGATATTTGGAAATGATTCCCATATTTGGTGCCCAGTTGTTTCCTTTATGTTAGGGTACAAGGATTTCATCTTTGGTTATGTTACTGGTATCTATCATATCTAGGATTCCATCTCATCTTGAAGACTGTATTTGTCAGTTAATGCTGCTTCAGTGTACTAGAGACTCAGATACCATCTAGTCGACTCTATATCTAAAAAATATTCCCTACTGCAACATAAAACAGCCTCTACTTTAAAGCCTCTAATAAGAAGGAATTTACTATATATAAAAATGGCCATTTCTGACAGCAAGCCTAAATTTCTTTTCTTTTTTTTTTTTTTTTTTTTTTTTTTTTTTTTTTTTGCAGCTTCCTCCCTCATTCTTCCTTCTTGGACCAAGCAGAATAAATCTAGTCTGTCTTCCAAATGACAGTCATTTGTGCCCTTAAAGAAAGATGTCATGTCCCTCTTTTCCAGGCCAAACATCCCATTTCCTTCAAACGATCTTCATATCAGGATCCTGCTTGCCTCCCATGGCCACACTCCAGCTTATGAATGGTCCTTCCTAAAATATCAAACCCAGAACTGAGCACTGCACCTCCAAGTGGTCCAACTAGGAACGAGTGCTATGGCATTGTTGCCTCCTTATTCCAAGAAGCTGGGCCACATGCACCACACAACACACTAGTTTTCTTGGATGCAACTTCATAATTTTCTCACATTTTGAATTTGTAGTACATCAGACTCCTCAGATTTTTTCAGTTAAACTTCTGCCTATGTCTCCAATGTTGTCAGGTTTTTGAGCCAAAGTGTAATAATAAGACTTTCCATTTTTCTCTTAAGAAACTTCATCTTGCTTGAGTTGCCCCAATGTTCTTTCCTTTCAAGATGTTTTTAGAATCTGACTGACAATCAGAATGTTCGACATGTCTTCCAGCTTTCTGTCATCTAGAATTTTGATAAAGCTGCCAACTGTGTCTTTATCTTCATCCCTGAGAAATGTTAAACAGCACAGGGCCTATCACAGCATCATAAATTTAAAGTTATAAGAGTTCTCAGAGCCATTAAGTCCAGCCCTACATTTTACAGATTAAGTACCTAGGGCCCAGAGAACAAAGATGACTTGCCTAAAGTTTCAAAGGTCATCAGAGGCAGCATTTGTACTTACATTTTCTAATTCCACCAGAGTCCTTATTCTTTCTGCTGTACAATGATACCAGTGGGGTATTCCACTGGCAATCTCCTTCAAAGATGACATTAAAGAAGGGAAGGGAGTGTAAGAGAGAGAGGAAACTTGAAACTCAAAACTTAAAAAAAAATGTTAAAAATTGTTTTTAAATTAGTTTTTTGGAAAAAACAAAACTCTAAATGGAGAAAAAAAGCTGACATTAAATCGTTGATGATGCTCTTTTAAGTCTAACTCTTCAACAAGCTCCATATCCATCTGATTAGGCTATCATTTAGACAAACAGTCTGAAACTATAGCCTGAGGGCTCTGGGGCCTTAGCTAGCTGTGGCTTTTACATTTTTAAAGTTTCATTTAATTTAAAAATGTAATAACTATTCTTCACTTTGAATTGTACAAATTTGCTTGACCTCTGATCAAGTCGCGCCATTTCTTCATTTTTTTAAGAATGAAATATTTAACACACTTTATGCTGAAAGCTAGTAAACTATTTATTCTTCCAGTGCAGTAGCCCTGTCAAAAAAGGAAGGATGTCTAATTTGGAAGGGCCTGTTTTTGAACCTAAACATAATATTTGTCCTCAGCACTGCCTCCAATTTCTTCCTCTCTTAGAACTTTCCCAAATTATTATCCTTCTTCTGGCTACATTTTTCTCCTTTTTCAATTTCAACCCCTCAGTGAACTGTCTTCTGCTAATAGTCCTTTCTCCTAAGCCTAATCCTTGCTCATGCCTTCTCACATTCCAGTTCTGGATTATTCCCATATTTGTGTCAAAAATAGAGGCCAATCATGTCACTATGCTGATGGAGTCTACTAGAAAATTTGTTACTCAATCTCAATTGGACCCTCAAACTATCAAGGCAATCCTGCTCTTCCTCTCTAATTAGTTTTCTATCCCACTTCACTATTGTTGCTCTTTGAAACCACTTTTTTCCTCTACTTAATATCATTTTTTTCCAATTATATATAAAAATAGTTTTCAACATTCATTTCTGTAAGATTTTGAATTACAAAATTTTTTTCTTCCTTCTCCCCTTCCTGAGAGCAAGCAGTCTAATACAGATTATACATGTATAGTCCTTTTAGACATATTTCTATTCTAGTCATGTGAAGTCACTTTTCAGTCAACCACTTTTTAATGTATCTTTCCACATATGATATTGTAGCTAGATGACCCAGTGATTAGAGCCATAGGACTTGGAGTTAGGAAGATCTGAGTTTGAATTCTACCTCAGATATTCCCCACCTATGTGATTCTGACTAGGTTGCTTGATCTCTTGTCTCAGTTTCATCTATAAAATGGAGATGATAATGGCCTCTATCTATATTATATCTTATATATCCTTATTGAGAGGATCAAATGAGTTAACATAAAAAATGCTTTGTAGGCACTATAAATGCTAACTATTAATTTTGTATAATGTTCTTCTGATTCTTTTTTTCTTCACTCTTGAATTAGCTCATGCAGATTTTCTTGCATTTGTCTGAATTTCTTTTTTTTTTCCCACCTGTATGTGTACTAGATTATTATTTTTTATTTTTTTAATAACTTTTTATTGATAGAACCCATGCCATGGTAATTTTTTACAGTATTATCCCTTGCACTCACTTCTGTTCTGATTTTTCCCCTCCCTCCTTCCACCCCCTCCCCCAGATGGCAAGCAGTCCTTTACATGTTGAATACAATATATTCTAGATACAATATATGTGTGCAGAACCGAACAGTTTTCTTGTTGCACAGGGAGAATTGGATTCAGAAGGTATAAATAATCCAGGAAGAAAAATAAAAATGCAAGCCGTTTATATTAATTTCCCAGTGTTCTTTCTTTGGGTGTAGCTGCTTCTGTCCATTCTTGATCACTTGAAACTGAACCTAGCTCTCTTTATCGAAGTGATCCACTTCCATCAGAATACATCCTCAAACAGTATCATTGTTAAGGTATATAATGATCTCCTGGTTCTGCTCATTTCACTCAGCATCAGTTCATGTAAGTCTCGCCAGTCCTCTCTGTATTCATCCTGCTGGTCATTCCTTACAGAACAATACTATTCCATAACGTTCATATACCACAATTTATTCAACCATTCTCCAATTGATGGGCATCCATTCATTTTCCAGCTTTTAGCCACTGCAAACAGGGCTGCCACAAACATTTTGGCACATACAGGTCCCTTTCCCTTCTTTAGTATCTCTTTGGGGTATAAGCCCAGTAGAAACACTGCTGGATCAAAGGGTATGCACAGTTTGATAACTTTTTGAGCATAGTTCCAAATTGCTCTCCAGAATGGCTGGATGGGTTCACAATTCCACCAACAATGTATCAGTGTCCCTGTTTTCCCACATCCCCTCCAACATTCCTCATTATCTTTCCCTGTCATTCTAGCCAATTTGACAGGTGTGTAGTGGTATCTCAGAGTTGTCTTAATTTGCATTTCTCTGATTAATAATGATTTGGAGCATCTTTTTAATATGTCTATGAATAGTTTCAATTTCTTCATCTGAAAATTGTCTGTTCATATCCTTTGACCATTTATCAATTGGAGAATGGTTTGATTTCTTATAAATTAGAGTCAATTCTATATATATTTTGGAAATGAGGCCTTTATCAGAACCTTTGGTTGTAAAAATGTTTTCCCAGTTTATTGTTTCCCTTCTAATCTTGTCTGCATTTGTTTTGTTTGTACAAAAACTTTTCAATTTGATATAATCAAAATGTTCTATTTTGTGGTTAATAGTGATCTCTAGTTCTTCTTTGGTCATAAATTCCTCCCTCTTCCACAGGTCTGAGAGGTAAACTATCCTATGCTCTTCCAATTTATTTATAATCTCATTCTTTATGCCTAGGTCATGAACCCATTTTGACCTTATCTCGGTGTACGGTGTTAAGTGTGGGTCAATGCCTAGTTTCTGCCATACTAATTTCCAGTTTTCCCAGCAATTTTTGTCCAATAATGCATTCTTATCCCAAAAACTGGGGTTTTTGGGTTTGTCAAACACTAGATTATTAAAGTTATTGGCTGTTTTGTCCTTTGAACCTAACCTATTCCATTGATCAACTAGTCTATTTCTTAGCCAATACCAGATGGTTTTAGTAACTGCTGCTGTATAATATAATTTTAGATCTGGCACAGCTAGGCCACCTTCATTTGATTTTTTTTTTTCATTAATTCCCTTGAAATTCTTGACCTTTTGTTTTTCCATATGAACTTTGTTGTTATTTTTTCTAGGTTATCAAAGTAGTTTTTTGGGAGTCTGATTGGTATAGCGCTAAATAAATAGATTAATTTAGATAGTGTTGTCATCTTTATTATATTTGCTCGCCCAATCCAAGAGCATTTAATATTTTTCCAGTTGGTTAGATCAGACTTAATTTGTGTGGAAAGTGTTTTGTAGTTTTGCTCATAAAGTTTCTGATTTTCCCTTGGCAGATATATTCCTAAGTATTTTATACAATCAGTAGTTATTTTAAATGGAATTTCTTTTTGTAACTCTAACTGTTGGGTTTTGTTAGTGATATATAAGAATGCTGATGACTTATGTGGGTTTATTTTGTATCCTGCAACTTTGCTGAAGGTGTGGATTGTTTCTAATAACTTTTTAGTAGAGTCTCTGGGGTTCTCTAAGTATACCATCATATCATCAGCAAAGAGTGATAATTTGGTTTCCTCATTGCCTATTCTTATTCCTTTAATCTTTTTCTCAACTCTTATTGCCAAAGCTAGCATTTCTAATACAATATTAAATAGTAACAGTGATAGTGGGCAACTGAATTTTTTTCTATTTTTATTTTTAGTGGGAAAGTCAACATTCCTCCAAAAACTTCTCTCAAAGTTGCTTGATGATAGCCGGACATGGATAACCCATTTAGAGCAATAGAGCAATCTTCTTCAAAGCTAACATTAAGAAAGGAAGAGGGTGTGAGGGAGGAAGAGAACTTGGAACTCAAAACTTTAAAAAAAATGAATGTTAATGTTTTTAAATGTTATTGGGGGAAAAAGTTTATATATATATATGGACTAAAAATGTGATTAGCCCTTTCTGCTCCCTTTTCTGCCTTTCTTTGAACATCACAGCAGAAATAGAAGGAAACTTTTCTGAATACCATTTTATGGGATTCCCATGGCTAAATAATTTATTATATAGTATCTTGCCTATTGGTGATAAGCCTCTCTATACTAAGTAGCTTTGTCTTTAGAAAGTATTCACAATTTATTTGCAGAAGATATTTGCAAAGCCTTTCCAGCAAGGCTTTCCTGCCATAACTATTACTTTCATACCACAATGAAGTCTAAGAGCAGGATTTTGTGGAAAGCTTTGCATATAATTTAATAAATGTTGAATTTAGTAATTAGATTATTATAATTGTTTTTATTATCAATACTTCTGTTATTGATGAATATAATACATCCCCTAATTAGTAATAGCTTTCCCCAAGGATCTCTCATGGTACTTTGTTTTATATATCTCTAATGCATTCATTATGTATTATACGTAGAGTTTATTTAGATTATTAACTCTTTTAGCACTTGGGTTGTATATTCTATTTCCTTTATATTTCATATAGGGTTTAACAATAAGCACACAGTTTACTGGTTGATTATACATTTGATGATAGTTACTTAAGTATGTGCCATATCCCTCTAAAGTAAATAATACTTGTGAGACAATGAGTTGTGTTTCTTCTAAAATTTATATCTAGATAGTGTGCCAAAGAGAACTTAATAAATGTTTGTTGAATTGTATTAAAAAATTGAACAGTATATTATTTTATTGTTGGGATTTGAAAAAAAAGAGAGAATCAAGAACTGAGAGTACATAAAAATTGTCAGAGAAAGCTTTGGGGAAGACTTGCAATTTGAATTGGAACTTGCTGGCATTAATAGATTTACTTCAGCTATTATCCAAATAGCAGATAATGTTAGTTTTAACCATATCACAGAGATTATCCAGGAGGATATTGCTGATTTTAAAAAATAAGATAATTTGTTATAAAAGCCATAAATTAGTAATTATTTATTTTAAAAAGTAATTACTAATCTTAGCAACTTTTTTTTCTTTCAAATTGATAGGAAATGTTTTTTTTCAGAAATAAAGAGCGGTTTGGTCTTCATATCTGATTGTAGTTAGCAAACTGTTGTGTTTCCCCGATAATAAGACACTGTCTTATTATTTTTTTTTGGACAGAAAACCACCAGAGGGCTTATTTTCAGGGGAGGTCTTATTTTAATGAACATTGACAGTAATTTTAATAAACAGGTAAATGAGAACAAAAAAAAGTACCTTTATTCAATAGTGATCATGTCATCTTCTTCAACAACATCGTCATAAGTGTCCATACCCTGAATTCCGTCCTGGATGTTTTGTGCCTCTATTTCCTTTAGAAGAAGTAGACCCCATCTGTCATGTCCAGCAATATAGCTCTCTTTAAATGAACATGTCTTGTCCAGGTAACCTGCTCGTAGTGCCTTGGCGACACAGCTGTCAGTAATTTTATTCCATGACTTCTTCACCCAAGTCACGACTTCTTGCAGACAGGGCTTCACAAAGTTTCCACGCTGATTTCTTTCTGTTCTATTTTCATTGTAGTCATTGACTTCCATGCACAAATGGTCCTTGAATGGCTTGTTTATTGCAATATCAAGGGTGTGGAGATAGGCAGTCATTCCTGCAGGAATCATTACTTGATCTATTCTTCTCTCTGCAAGGAAGTTCTTCATTTCTTTAGCGCGGTGAGTGCTGGCTGAGTTCTTCTTTTATCCTCCATCATGCTCCTTTTATCCTCCATCATGCCCCCTCACTCCCGCTTACATACCGGGTTTTTATGTTGTCCTGCCTCAGCTCTCCTCCGCGGCACTGCTCTCAATGGCGCCAGCAAGTAAATCACTGGGGAAGCACAGGATAATGCGCTCACTGCTGCAGCTCTGATTGGATGCAACTCGGCGTGTGTTTCACCGGGGGAGGGGGGGGGCAGTGACGGACGGACGGTCGGTGCATATAGAGGGTACTGTAATATAGTGTGTAGCGCAGGGGATCACCTTCACTACAGTAGCAATCTCAATAGGGCTTATTTTCGGTGGAGGGCTTATTTTAGAGGAATCTTACACAGTAAGGGGAGGGCTTATTTTCAGGATAGGTCTTATTATCTTTTTTTTTTTTTTAATTTAATTTTATTTAATAATAACTTTGTATTGACAGAATCCATGCCAGGATAATTTTTACACAACATTATCCCTTGCAATCACTTATGTTTCGTTTTTTCCCCTCCCTCCCTCCTTCCCCCCCCCCCCCAAGATGGCAAGCAGTCCTATATATGTTAAATATTTTGCAGTATATCCTAGATACAATACATATTTGCAGAACCGAACAGTTCTCCCGCTGCACAGGGAGAATTGGATTCAGAAGGTAAAAATAACTTGGGAAGAAAATAAAAAATCAAATAGTTCACATTCATTTCCCAGTATTCCTTCTTTGGGTGTAGCTGTTTCTGTCCATCATTTATCCAATGAAACTCAGTTAAGTCTCTTTGTCAGAGAAATCCACTTCCATCAGAATACATCCTCATACAATATCGTTGTCAAAGTGTATAATGATCTCCTGGTTCTGCTCATCTCACTTAGCATCAGTCCATGTAGGTCTCTCCAAGCCTCTCTGTATTCATCCTGCTGGTCATTCCTTACAGAGCAATAATATTCCATAACATTCATATACCACAATTTACCCAGCCATTCTCCAATTGATGGGCATCCATTCATTTTCCAGTTTCTAGCCACGACAAACAGGGCTGCTACAAACATTTTGGCACATACAGGTCCCTTTCCCTTTTTTAGTATCTCTTTGGGGTATAAGCCCAATAGAAACACTGCTGAATCAAAGGGTATGCACAGTTTGATAACTTTTTGGGCATAATTCCAGATTGCTCTCCAAAATGGATGGATTCGTTCACAACTCCACCAACAATGCATCAGTGTCCCCGTTTTCCCGCATCCCCTCCAACATTCATCATTATTTTTTCCTGTCATCTTAGCCAATCTGACAGGTGTGTAGTGATATCTCAGAGTTGTCTTAATTTGCATTTCTCTGATCAATAGTGATTTGGAACACTCTTTCATGTGAGTGGTAATAGTTTCAATTTCTTCATCTGAAAATTGTCTGTTCATGGGATAGGTCTTATTATCAGGGAAACACCGTATGTGGGGGGAAAATGATCCTAATCTATCCATTTATCCTTGAACTAAAATGCTGCTATACCTTTTCAACATAAAAATAGAAATATATGGTTTTTGCTCATTAAAATAATATGGTGGTGTGTGTGTCTGTATGTGTGTTTTTAAGTTGAGTTTTGATAGATCCCTGTGATGAATTTCTATTTTGACCCCTTGGTGAATAAGTTTGACTCTATACTTGAATCCCTTGCCCTTTTGTCCTGTCACAAATTATGTCTTGCTCAACTCCAACCTTGGATTACTCTATCTGCTTCTTCACTTCTGTTCATAAATTGAAGATCAAAGTTGGAGAAAATGATGAAAATCTTAACTGGACCTTCAATGAAGCAAAGCAAAGTCTTTTTACACATCCCTAGTCGTTTTATTATCTCAGTCGCCACCATGACCATAACAGACTTTTTTATCCATCTTCAGGTTCTTCTGTCATGCCTTCTCCTGCTCTTAGCTTAGTATCTCCCATACTTCACTTTGTCCCAACCATGAAGCAGCTAAGGCTGCTTCTTCTCTCTTCCTCTTCATCTTAATTGCCTCAGAAATCACCCTACCCCTCCCTACCCCCCGGAATTTCCTTCACTTCTGTCTTGGAAAAGTAGGACTTCTTTTTTTGGCTTACCAAAGCAAATCTCTCTACATGCGCTCTAAATCTCTCCCATTTTATCCCATCCTGCCTTATCTAGTAGATTTCCTGTATTATCATCCCTGCTTCTCTCTAGTCTTAAAATTCTGATGGCTGTTTCCCTGATAGCTAAAAAACCACCATTCCTCCCTTCTGTATACTTGATCCTTAGTACTATCCACCTTTCTTTCTGTATTTCCCCTTACTTTTTTTTTTTTTTTTTTTTTTTTGACTAAACGCCTGGAGAAATCTTGAGATTTTCTCCTGTTTGAGTTTTTTCTAATTCTCTTTGCCTCACTTCAAAACCGTATACAGTCTGGCTTCTAGCCATATCCTTCAACCAGAACTTAGTTATTTCTTAGTTGTCAAATCTATTGACTTTCCCTCAGTCTTCTTGAACTCTCTTGCAGTTTTTGGCACTGTTAATCACCATCTTCTCCTATATACTCTCTAGATTTCCATAACAGTTCTCTTCTGGTTCTCCTCTTAATTCTGACTGTTCCTTTTCATTCTCCTTTACCTGATCTTACTCAGGCCACCTCTATCCTTTTCTCTCCTCCGTTTATAGCAAGGGTTTTTAATCTGGTATTTTATGAACCTGCTTTTTACAAAATATTTTGATAATTGTATGTTGGTAGAATTGGGTTTTTTTGGTGTAATATTTTGTGTTTTATTTTAAGCATTTATAAACATTCTGAGAAAGAGTCCAGAGGCTTCATAGGGAGACCATGAAACAAAAAGTGGTTAAGAATCCATGCACTGCAGTATCTCAGTTAGGGATCTCAGTTTCCAGTTTTCCAGCTCTATATATCTAGTCCTGATCTTTCTCCTGAGCTCCTATCCTATCACCAATTGCCTAGGCAAGATCTTGGGTAGGTGTTCCATATGCAACTCAGATTCCTCAACCACAGCTCATTATCTTTCCCCCTAAACCCTCTAGTCTGACCAACTTCTTTCCCTCTTGCTGTTGCGGCTCTATCATTGCCACTGCCAATGTCATTCTTCACTACACACTTGCCTTCACCCCACACAACCAATTTCTTGTCAAGTCTTGTAGTTTCTAGCTTCACGACATCCCTCATCCAGACATCCCTTTCTCTGTACTCACATGGGGCCACCAGAGCCGTACTGCTCCTCATCATCTCATGCCTCAACTGTTAGAAAGGCCTTTTGGTGAGTTTCCAGTGACTGCAATCTATCCTTCACTCCGCCATCAAAGTGCAAGTCTAACCTGTTACTACCATACTCAGTAAAACTTGTGGGATTCCTCCATTATCTCCATTATCAAAGATAAAATCCCTTTTTTTCCCATAAGCACATTTTACTCCTATACTCTTTGATCTAGCTACTTTGGCCTTTTTTTGTTGTTTCTCACACATGATAATACCATCTCCTACCTCTATTTGCGCTGGCTTTCCCTTGTGCCTGAAATAACTCTCCTTCCTTATTTCTGATTCCTAGTTTCCCTGGCATCTTTATAGTATTACTTAGGTCCCTGAAGCTTAAATGACTCTTCCACACTTGTTTGATCATTTGAAAGGCAGGATTTGAACCCAACTCTTTGTCTACAAGACCCATTCTCTTTTTTCTAGTATGTTTTAAAGTCTGTGGTCTATATTTTCAGGAGCATGTACATGAAGCTTTAAAAGATGTTGCTGATGTGTCTATTAGATTCCAATTGCAATTTGTTCTTTTACAAATTAAAAAATACCTCTCCAGATTTCTAGTAGGTTCCTAGTCCTCTTACTTACAGTTCAACATTTCTTCTCAGTGCCATTACTTAACAAAGAAAATGAAATGAATCATTAAAAGATTCAGATCAAAAGCAACCAGTTTAACTTCATGAATGTTTTTATCCTTTAAATTAAAATCTATCTATGTCTTGATTATCTCCTACATTTGCAAAGCAATATTGACATCCTCCTAAAGCATGTAATGACCTCACTTCTAGCTATGTAGTGCAGGTTTCACTGCAGGCACTCTGAAGCATTGATATTCCTGTAACCTTTGAGGCAAGATGTGTGTATAGTGTATTAATGAGCTGGTTGAAGTGATGTACAGTAATTTCATCCTTGGGTAAAAACAGATGTGAAAGATTCTGTTTTAATATTTAATCAGGCTCCAAGCCTCTGTTGGCTTGTTTAAGTTGACCTGACAGCATTATACCTGGAAACACTTTGAATTAAACCCTGCGTGCTTGACCTTGTTCAAACAGTTGTAATTTAATAAGGCTGCTGTCTTTGTGGAGATAGCATGGCTAATAGGCAAATCCTTTACTGGCTAGGATTGCTCTCTGTTTGTAAATGTCAGTAGCTGGGGAGAATTGTAGCTTCTTATCAGCTTTTAGGAGAAACTGTGATCTGATGACATTACATAATAAAATTATAAACAAATAACTTCTTGGCGATTTATTATTTTTTCATTTTTATAATTTTGAAGATTTTTTTTTGTTAAAGGTTTAATCTTCATTTGCTTATTGATTTTTAATTTATCACCAGAAGCATAAACTTTTATGGGTTGTGAATAGATCTTGAACTTAAAAAAGTATTTGGTTTAATGAATTTTTTGTCAGGTATTCTATAGTGACTTTTCTTTAATCCAAGATTGAATATCATTTATTAAGTGACTGCTGTGTGCTATGCATTAGGGAGAACAAAAAAAATACAAAAGACAGCCTCTGCTCTCAAAGAGCTTACACAATAATGATACTCCATTACATTTATAAACCATATAAGCATATTCAGGGACTCCATGAAATTTATCCATGAATCCCCTAGGTGTCTGTGTACTCAAGTTTATGAATCCCTGCTCAGACAAAATACAAAAATCTTCATCTTAGTATTTAATACTCCTCACGTTATGACCTCTCCTTTTCCAGTCTTATTTCATATTATGTTCACTCCAACCTCCCCTATTGATATAGCAAGAAATACAAACCCTATTATAAACACGAAGTCATGAAAAACAGATTTCTGTATTAGCCATTTTCTGGAAGCAAGAAAGGCAAGAAAAAGAAAGTCATCGAGTCCATCATTTAAATGCAGATTAATAATTGCAGGTGGATAGTATTTTTTCATAATGAGTCCTTTGAAATTGTTGTGAGTCATTGTGTTGATCATTTGATCAGTTTCATAGTAGATTATCTTTTCAGAATTGCTGAATTGTTTTCCTATTTTTCCTCACTTTACTTCAACTGATATCAGTTCATATAACTCTTTTCCAGATTTTTTTCTGAAACCATCCCCTGCATTATTTCTTTTAGCACAATGGTGTTCATACCATAACATTCATATGCAATAATTTGTTCAACCATTCCCTAATTACAGGATATCCCTTCAGTTTTCAAGTCTTTGTTACTCCAAAAAGAGGTCCTATAAATGTTTTTGTGCATATGGGTCTCCTCTCCCTTTCTCTCCCCCTCTCCTTTCCCTTTCTCTCCCCATTTCTCTCTCTCCCTCTCCCTCTCCCACTCTCCCTTTCTTTCCCTCTCCCTCTCCTTCTCCCTCCACTCTCTCCTCTCCTCTCCTCCTCTCTTCTCTCCTCCCCTCTTCTCTCCTCTCCTCCCCTCTCCTCTCCTCTCCTCTCCTCTCCTCTCCTCTCCTTTCCTCTCCTCTCCTTTCCTCTCCTGTCTCTCTCTCCCCCCCCTCGGCATAGTTTCAAATTCCTTTCCATAATGATTGATTTATTTCATAGCTTTACTAGCAATATATTATTTTCCCATATTGCCTCCAACATTTGCCATTTTCTTTTTCTATCGTCTTGTCCAATTTGATGGGTATGAAATAGTACCTCAAAGTTTTAGTTTATAATTCTGTAATTATTAGTGATTTAGAGCATTTTTCCCATCTAGCTCTTGATAGCTTTGCTTTCTTTCTATGAAAACTGCCTGTTCATCTCCTTTAATCATTTGTCATTTGAGTAATGGCTCTTGTAAATTTGGCTCAGATGCCTATATATTTTAATAATGACACCTTTATCAGAGAAACTTGCTACAAAGGTTCTCCCTTTCCCCTATTTTCCTGCTTTTTTTTCCTAATTTTAGTTGTATTGATTTTGTGTATGGAAAAAAATCTTCATATTTAAAAATATTTTTGATAAAGCATTTTATTTTCAAAATACATGCATAGTTTTCAACATTCACCCTTGCAAAACCTTTTGTTCCAATTTTTTTTCTCCCTCCCTTTCCCCCATCTCCCTCTTCTAGATAGCAAGTAATTCAATATATGTTAAACATATGAAATTCTTCTATACATATTTCCACAATTATCATGCTGCACAAGAAAAATAAGAAAAAAAGGAAAAAATGAGAAAGAAAACAAAAAACAAGCAAACAACAATCAAAAAAAAAGTGAAAATACTATGTTGTGATCCACTCTGTCTCCACATTCCTCTCTCTGGATGCAGATGGCTCTTTCCATCACAAGACCATTGAAACTGACCTGAATCATCTCATTGTTGAAAAGAGCCACATCCATCAGAATTGATCATCATATAATCTTGTTGCTGTGTACATTGTTCACCTGGTTCTATTCACTTCACTTAGCATCAGTTCGTGTAAATCTCTCTAGGCTTTTCTGAAATCATCTTGCTGATTGTTTCTTATAGAACAAAAATGTTCCATTGCATTCATATACGGTATTTTATTTAGCCGTTCTCCAGCTAGTGGGCATCCACTCAGTTTCCAGTTCCTTGCCATTACAAAAAGGGTTGCTACAAACATTTTTTTTTTTTTTTGCACACATGGGTCCTTTTCCCTTTTTTATGATCTCTTTGGGATACAGACCCAGTAGAGACATTGCTAGGTCAGAAGATATGCACAAAAAACTTAAAATGGATGTTTTTTAAAAAATTATTTCCAGTGAAGCTTTCTTTTTCTGTTTTTGGTCTTGAACTCTTGCCCCTTCCAAAGATCTCATTGGTAATTTCTTTCATGCTTCACTTATTATATATTACATACATATATAAAACATGCTCATTGTGAGCTTATTTTGATATATGGTGTGAGAGGTTTGCCTTTGCCCACTTTCTGCTAAAACTATTTTCTAGTTTTCTCATCAGTTTTTATTAAATAGTGAATTCTTGCATAAGTTTTATATTTACCAATCAGTAGGTTACTGTGCTCTTTTGCTTCTGTATGTTTAATACTTAATCTGTTCCATTGATCCAAGGATCCAGCTACTCCATTTTTTAACCAGTACCAAATTATTTTGATAATTACAACTCTGGGTTTATCAAACACCAAGCAGCTACTGTGCTCATTTGCTTCTACATATCATATATCTAATCAATTCCATTGGTTAACCATTCTATTTCTTATTCATTATTTAATTGTTTTAATGATTGCTGCTTTTTAATATGGTTTCAGATCTGATAGTGCTATGCCCCCTTCCTTTGCACTTTTTTCATTGATTACCTTGATAATCCTGCCCTTTTGTTTCTCCAGATGAATTTGTTATTTTTTCCTAGTTTTACAAATTAATTCTTTAGTAGTTTGGTATAATACTGAATAAATTAATTTTTATTGTATATCTCAGCTTACCCAGGAGCAATTAATATTTCTCTGGATATTTAGATGTATCTTAATTTGTGTGAAGAGCATTTTTTAATTGTGTTCATTTAGTTTCTGTATATGTCTTGGCAGAGAGACTCCTAGGGATTTTATAATCTGTATATATAAGTCTGTAGTTATTTTGAATGACATTTCTCTTTCTCTTCCTTTGCTGGGCTTTATTGCTAACATACAAAGATGATAATAATTTGCATGGGTTTATTTTGTATTCTGAAATTTATGTAAGATACTGAAAAACAAGAATTTTCTCCTTTTTGTTGTCTTTGAGTAGCCTTATATATAATAGACAATATATATGTGAATTGAAATACAAATAGCCAATTTTCTTTTTTCTATTTTTTGAAAAAACCAATATTTTTAGCTGTCTTTTATTTGGTATATGTACTGTAGGTTTTCATAATTTGTTATACTTTGCACTGTTTATATTAAGTAGTTTATTTAATGTTCCTTGATGGTTTCGTGCTTTATCTGAATTAATACCTTATATTCTTTCCACAAAATGATCATTGACCATATCATGATTGAATCTGTCTAAGGTAGTTTTCTTTTAATACAAAGCCTAGGGGAACTGGTTGTCTGAACAATAGTTTGCTTTTGACAACAGAATGTCCTTATTGGTATTGATTTAAATTGTTAAGTCAAATGTAAAAATAAAACTGATCTGGCCTTAAACTAGTAATTATATGATAATCCTGGAAATAAATGTGTCAAATGAAGCATTACCTGAAATTTGGGTTCAAATGAAGTTTTATAGCAGAATAGAGACAAGGCCCCTTCATTATATCAAAATAATTAATAGTCATATATATTACTAAGCAAGATTCTTTTGCTTAGAATTTTAGGATTAAATATGAAACATTTATAAGCATTGCTATATTGTCAAAGGTACTTGTAGACTTTTATTTAGAATAGTAACAGAAAATACAGTAACTTTCTCTTGACCACATAATTCAAAAACATTTCCCACCAGGTCTTTTGACTCCAGTCCTAGTAACATGTTTCATATGACACTTGTAGTCAATTTTGTCCTTCTGAGCATTGTTGTTAGGTGTAGGTTTTGTTTTTGTTTTTTTCTTAAAGGCATAGGTATATGAAACTTCACATCAAAGAAAAACATTAATAGAGCTGTTTCAGAGAGACATGAAGTGACTTATTTAAGATCAACCATTGAATTTCAAACAGAGCTAGAACTACAGGTCTAAATTCCAGTTTCTTTTGTTTCCTATTAGATCCCTTTCTCTTAGACTGTAACAGGCTTTGATTCCAAACCTCAAATGAGCTGTTAAGTACTATTTAGCAATTCTGTAGCATTTTCCTTTCTATAATGCATCATGATGTCTTGTTGCCATTTTAAAATATAATTACTTAATCCAGAAATTAAAAACCTTGTGACAGAAAGCAGATGTTATTCTCACAGAAATGACAAATAAAATTTTAGCTTCTGTTATTTAAGTGAATTCTTAAATTACAGAATTGTCATGTGGTATCATCTTAGTTTTCCAAATATAATTTTTCTTTACTAAATAACAATTATATGAGTGACATGAATGTTTAAATACAATAAAACTTCATTTATTTGAACTATTCAATGTTTTTGTTGACTGAGGCAGAGTAATTTTATTCTGAACTTAAAATGCCAAAAAATGTATTTTTTTAAATTCAGCAGAATGCAAAATGAGAATTGTATATGAAATTTCATGCTGCTTACTTTTTAAAATCTACTTTCAAAACTATTTTTGTTCTCATCTTTGTCTTTTTAAATACCAAATGTATTTATTTTTTCAATTAAGAAAAACTTACTTTCTCTCTCATTTTCCACCTCCATTTAAAAAAGAAAAATAACCTTAAATGTGCATTTAAATAAATTTGTCTATTCTCATGCTCCTTTCAATCCCCCCTCATATATACATTGAGTTTATCATCTCTCTGTCAAGAGATAAGTAGTGTGTTTTATTATGAATCTTTTAGAATCATGATTGGTCAATGCATTGATCAGAAGTCTTTAGTTTTATTATGTTATTTGTAATTATGATGTTATTATATAAATTCTTTTTCTAGATCTGCTCTCTTTAATATGCATCAGTTCATACAAGTCTTCCCAGGTTTTTCTGACATCATCACCTTCATCATTTCACATAAAATAGTATTCCATCACCTTCATATACCTTGATTTGTTCAGCAAAATTCGATTGATGGTTTTATTTCTTTGCCACCACAAAAAAAAAAAAGCTGCAATAAATATTTTTAAGTATAGTCTTCTTTTGCCTTTTGGCAGGGTGGAGGGGATCTCTTTATAGTATAGACCTAATAGTGGAATTGTTAGAGCAAGTGTCACGTAGTTTAATAACATTTAGACCATAGTCCCAAATTGCTTTCCAAAATGGCTGAATCAATTTACAGCTTCACCAACAACAGTACATTAATGTACTTGTTTTCTCACAGCCCCTCCACATTTATTATTTTCCTTTTTTTTTTTTTTTGGCAGCATTTCCAGTTTGACAGATGTGAGTTGGAAGTTTAGAATTGTTTTAATTTGCACCCTCCGATCAGTAATTTAGAGCATTTAAAAATATGTCTGTTGATTATTTGGATTTCTTCCTCTGAAAACTTCTTGTTCATATTCTTTGACCATTTATCAGTTGATTAATGGTGCTTATTCTTTTAAATCTGACTCAGTTCTCTGTATATCTTAAAAATGAAAACTTCATTAGAATAACTTCTGCAAAGATTTTCTCATTGTTGCTAGCTTTCCTTCTAATTTTAACTACATTGATTTGGTTTGTGCAAAAATGTTTTAATGTATACAGGCATGCTTTATTTTTTTGTGCTTTGCTTTATTGTTAAAAACAAATTAGTTTGTGGCAACTCTGTATTGAGGAAGTCTTTTGGTGCCATTTTTTCCAATAGCATGTGCTTACCTTGTATTTCTGTGTCACATTTTGTTATTTCTTCCAATATTTCAAAATTTTCCATTGTTGTCATCTCTGTTATGATCAATGTTCTTTGACATTACTTTTTTTTATTGTTTTGAGACACTATGAATCATGCCCATACAAGATGGTGAAGTTAATTGATAATTATTGTGTGTTGTATCTTGACTGCTTCATCAATTGGCTGTTTCTTCTTTTTCTCTCTCTTCTCTGACCTGTTCTCTGAGACACAACAATATTGAAAAATATTGCATTTACTTAGTTGATAAAACAGCAATAGGGTTTGAGAGGGTTGATTCCACTTTTGAAAGAAATTCTACTATGGGTAAGTTGCTATTAAACAGCATCATAAGCTACCGAGAAATTTTTTAGCAATAAAGCATTTTTAAAAATTAAGATATGTACATAATATAGTTGTATACAGTAGACTATGGTACAGAATAAACAAAACTTATGGGCACTGGCAAACCAAAAACTTTGTGTGACTTACTTTATTGCAATATTATCTTTGAAGTAAGCCTATAATACAATTATTCATTTTATCTTTTGTGAATTTCTCAGTCCTTTATTTGGTTATCACCTCTTTCCTTTTCTATTGATCTGAAAGGCATTTTTTTTCCATTGCTCCTATAATTTGCTTATGATGTTATCCTTTTTATCTAAATCCAGTTTAGCTTTGTTTTTACCTATTTCCTCTCTATTATTATAATCTTTTCTCTTAGTCCCTCCTCCCCCATTCCTTCTTATTTTCCTATTGAGTTTGACATATTTATACACTAGACTCTTTGTGTGTGTCCATTTAGGTGAGAAGTTTATCTGATGGCTACTCCCTTTACTTCTTTCTATATTTTTTGAATATTCTTCTCAGCTATCCCATGCATGAGAAACAAGAAGTTCCACCTCTTCCTTCCTTTCTATCCTAGTGTATTTCTTTTATTCTTCTTTGCTTTCAATTCTTCAAATCCACAGAAAAGAATCAACGAACACCCATCCCCCTGATCGTTTAAAAAAATATATATATATATATATATATATGTGTGTGTGTGTGTGTGTGTGTGTGTATGTATATATTTATTATTTATTTTAGCAGTCACTTAAAGTTTTTTTTGCGCTCTGTCCAAATTCTTTTTCTCCAGTCCCTGCCCCACTCATTGAGAAGTCTAGCAATATATCAATTATATATATATAAACCACAAAATATTTCCATATTAGCCATGTTGCAAAAAGAAAAAGAAAACTAAAAAAAATTGTATTTCATTCTGTCCTCATCACTTCATCAATTCTCTCTTTGGAGAGATGGATAGGTTTTTTTCATTCAGAATCCTTTGATATCTTGGATAATTGTATTGATCAGAATAGCAAAGCCTTTCATAGTTGATTATCACTATATTGTTATTCTTTGCAGTATTTTTCTGCTTCTGCTCATTTCACTCTGCGTTAATTCATATACATCTCAGATTTTTCTGAAATTATACTGCTGATCATTTCTTATAGCATAGTAGTATTCCATCACAATCATATATCAGAACTTATTCAGCCATTCCTCAAATGATGGATATCCCATTAATTTCCAATTCTCTGCCACCAAAAAAAGAATAGTAATAAATATTTTTTGGTACATATAAATTATTTTCTTTTTTCTTTGATCTTTTTGGGATATAAACCTAGTACTAGGATTGCTGGATCAAACACTAGTTTATCATGGTTATTTAATACTGTATATTGGTTCTGTGTATCCAATCTGTTCCACTGATACATCACTCTATTTCTTAAATTAAAAAAAAAAAAAGATTGTTTTCATGATTACAATTTTGAAATATAGTTTGAAATCTGATACCTGCTTTGAAATCTGGTCACCTTCCTTCAAATTTTCTTTCTTTGATTCCTTTAACATTCTTAAGCTTTTTCTTCTTCCAGATGAATTTTGTTATTTTTACTAGTTCTGAATGTCACTGAATAAGTAAATTAAATAGAAGTGTCATTTTTATTGTGTTGGCTTGGCTTACCGAAAAGCAATGTATATTTTTCTAGATATTTAAATGTCTTTATTTGTGTGAAAAATGTTTTATAGATTCTCAAGTATTTTTTAGTGTCTCTTCTTTCTGGACTTTGTGGGTGACATAGAAATATTGATGATTAGTTTGATTTTATTTATATCCTGCCTGCAACTTTTAAGTGCTCTTTAAACTAATTTTTTAGTTGATTCTTTGTAACTCTGTAAGTATACCATCATTTTGTCTGCAAAGATTCATAATCTTGTTTCTTCATTGCCTATTCTAATTCCTTCAATTTCTTTTTCTTGCCTTATTTCTATAAACTAACATTTCTAGTATTAATTTTGAGTAATAGTGTTGACAGTGAAACCTCTGATCTTATTGGGAAGGCTTCTAGTTTATCTCTTATTACAAATAATGCTTGATCCTAGTTTTAGATAGATACTACCTATTATTTTTGCCAAAGCTCCATTTATTCCTATGCTCTCTAGTGCTCTTAATAACAAATGTTTTTTGTCAAAAATTCTGCATTTATTGATACAATCATGATTTTTTTTATTATTGATATGGTCAGTTATATTTATAGTTTTAATAATATTGAGACAGCCACCTAGTCATATTATATGATCTTTGTTATGTATTTTATTTAAAACTTTTGCATCAGTATTCATTAGGGAACTAGTCTATAGTTTTCTTTATCTGTTTTTGTTCTTTTTAGTTTAGGTATCAAAACTAAATTTGTGTCACAGAAAGAATTTGGTAGGATTCTTTTTTTATCTATTTTTCTAAATAATTCATATGGTGTTGATAATTGTTCTTTATATAGAGTATCGTAAACGTTCCTTAAATGTTTGGTAGAATTCACTTGCAAATCCATTTGGTTCTGGGAATTTTTTTCCTTAGGAAGCTCATTTATGGCTTGTTCAATTTCTTTTTCTGAGATATGCTTATTTAAGTATCCTATTTCCTCTTCTGTTAACCAAGGTAATTTGTAATTCTGTAAATATTCATCTATTTCACTTATAGTGTCAGTTATACTGGCGTACACTTGGGCAAAATAATTCCTAGTAATTGCTTTAATTATATCTTCATTCGTGGTACCTTCACCCTTTTCATTTTTGATCCTGGTAATTTGATTTTCTTCTTTTTAAAAAAATCACATTAACCAGTGGTTTGTCCATTTTATTGGGGTTTTTTTTGGAGTATAGGATAGGAATAGGAATATTCCTATTCCTCTGGAATATAGGACTAGCGTATAGGATAGGAATAGGAATAGGATTGGATAGGAAAAGTAGTTCCTAGTTTTATTTATTAGTCTGATGTTGTTTTTTTAAATTTCAATTTTATTAATATCTCCTTTAATTTTTCAGGATTTCCATTTTTGATATTTAATTGGGATTTTAAATTTTAATTTCTTCTTTTTCTAGGGATTTTTGTTGTTGTTTGTTTTTTTAGTAGTGTGCTTAATTTATTGATCTGTTTTTTCTCTCTTTTATTGATGTACACTTTTAGAGCTATAAATTATCCCCTAAGTACTTCTTTGGCTACATCCCCAGATTTTGGTATGTTGTCTCATTGTTGTCATTTTCTTTAATGAAATTATTGATTGTTTTTGTGATTTATTCTTTGACTCGTTTATTTAAGACTTCACTGTTCACTTTCCATTTGGATTTGTATCTTTTGTTTGTTACCCCTGAACTGATCACTACTTTTATTTTATTTTACCTCTTTGGTACATTTATTTGTAATGTCTCTGTGCCCTAATACATGGTCAATTTTTACAAAAGTTATACGTATTTCTAAGCAGTATGTATATTCTTTGATAATTCCACTTCAGAGAATATATAATAAGTCTTTTAGCTCTGGTTTCTCCAGCATTTGTTTAGTTTTTTTTATTTTTATTTTTTATTTTTCCTTTTTTGTTTATCTTTCTATTATACTTAGCTAAAATTAAGAAGGAAAATTGAAATCTCTTAGTATACTATTGTGCAATTATCTATGTGTTCTAATTCTATTAATGTTTCTTTATGGATGCTTATTTATCAGATTATGCTTAAGGTCTTTTGGGGTTTTTTTCCCCCCTCTTCTTATCTTTCGTAATTTCAGCTCCCCATCCTTGCCTTTTTCACTTTCTAATTCCCTCTCCTTTGATGACAGTTTCTGCTTCTGAGGGGTGAAATCTCAGGGAATCCTAACTTTCTCCCTTGCTGGAGATTTTATAGTTCACTTGTAGAAGTTTAGTGACTTCTGAGGAGTCACAGTGGCCCTGCTGGATGCTGAGCCCTTTCCCCAAGCCTATGCATGCTATGCAGATGAGTCCCATTCTACCCCTATTCACAAGGTCTCCCTGTTCTGGGCCTAAACATCCATAGGTTGTTGATCAGACTTCTGCTAGAGGCACCAGGAAGAAAGGAGAGGATGGCCAGTAGAGCCAGTTTCTCTAGCAAGAGCAGAGAGCAAGTCCAGCCCGGTATCCCCTCCCTGTTTTTAAGCACTGGAGTGTAGTGTTGTTTTGTTGCTGTCACAGCCTGAAATCCTTTTGCTAGTTTTCCCTTCCCAGCACTGGGAGGACCCTAGGGTGGAGATTCGGGGCTTTTGGCTATAGAGTAGAGTACTATTGCAAGTCAGGGGTTGACTTGTATAACTGCTAAACATATAGGGGGGAAGGTTATGGAGGCAGCCTGAAATGGCTTTATCTCTGGCACATAATTTCTAGGCATAAAACATCTAGACCTCTGTCTTGTCGTGTGACACAAAAGTCCTTGAATCTTTTTTAATTATTTAAATATCCAAATACTTTTTACCATGGCTACACAACCAGATGTTTTATTATCTTTTGCTTTTACTTTCCCTATTTTAAAATTCGGATTTGCCAGTTCATTTTATCTGCCTAAGAAAATAGCACTTTGACCTCTCTAGGCCTTGGTTTCTTATTTGTAAAATAAAACAGGCAGATAAGATGCAGGACTGAGCACTGGGACTGAATTTGAGAAGAACTGAATTCAGATGTGGCCCTCCATCTTTCACTGGCTTTGCAATCCATGGCAAGTCATTTAACCTTTCTTTGCTTCAGTTTGCTTAAAATAAAAATAAAGATCATTCTTAGCCCTTTCTTCCTAGATTGTTGTAATAATCAAATGAGATAATGGTAGGAAAGCTTCCTTCCTGAAATAAAAATAAAGGTGGTGTTATCCTGATGATCTCTAAGATCCCTTTTAGCTCTTAGTTCATGACCTGATTTTAAGAACTAAATAAGCAAAACATTACTATATTGAATGGTGGTCTGCCCCATAATAGTGATTCTACTTTTTTGTGTGTGATTTAAAGGAAAGGTAAGAATTAAAATATCAGAATTAACTTACCAACAACTGTATCTATTTTTCCTATTAATTACCTACAACAAATTATTCATCATAATTACAAATGATTTCCCAAACTGATCGCTTCCTGTTTTTGACATAACCATTTCTTTTATAGATACTTAGAATATAAAACCTACTAAGGAGGATCTAGGCCTTCTACTCTGCCGTGTATCATGATGTTATGTGTCCTAGTGGCACTGAGTCACTGTGTGACTAATGGTAACATTGCCATTCATTTATTTTCAAAGTGCATTATGTTTCCTGAAAAATCTTATGTTGCTTTTTCTCAGAATGCAAAAGCATTTATAACAAGGATAATAATTGAACCTTTTAAAAACAGAGAAATATAGGCCAAAATTTAGGTAGCCAGTATTTTGAGATTTCTTGGCCTGTAGAGAAAAAGAAGTCATACAATTTGGGTAGGAATTAAAATCCTCTAATAACAAATAGGAGGAACTAATTTTGTTTACTTTATAGTAGCTATAGCAAGAGGAGAGTCACACTCTTAAATAATTAGAAAAAACCTTAAGTGATAAGGTGTATTTTATCTCATACCACACTTTTTCACATAGGGTTGGGATTTCTTTTCTTTTCTTTTTTTTTTAAGAGTAGCTTTTTATTTTCAAAATATATGCAAAGATAGTTCCTTTGTGGATATCAGGTTAAATAAAACCTCCTATTTTAGAGCAAAGAAAGTTCAGAAACTTTTATCTAATCAATCACAAATCACCAAAGAATTCTGAAAATTATAATAACTTTATTGACAACATTCCAGTTACATATATGCTGCCTAAATATTTTTTATGTATCAAATGAAACTCTAGCATTGTTTCAAACATAGTAGGCAAAAACAAACAAAAAAATTGACTTTATATTGATTTTTCAAGACTCTAAGATGTCTGAAGTTTGACTAAATTGTCCTCATACTTTCCCAAATTTTGAGTACCTTGTTCTAAATTGTCTAATAAGCTGTAGTAAATGTGCTAGGGTTTCGAGATAATAAGTAAAAATTAGTCTAATTCTTCAAATTCTTATACTTTATGGAAAATATTATTGATGTATAGAAAATGCATAAACATTCATTTCTTTGTGTTGGTGGTTTTGTTAACTGTTATCATCCTTTAAATTTTTTTTAAATTAGCGAAAACCTATTTTCTCTCCTTTCCAATTTCTGTCCCCACTAGGAAAAGAATATATCAGCAAAACAAATCTTTGTAACTATATGTATAATTGAACAAAATAAATTCCTACTTTAGGAAAAATATATGTTTTGTTCTATACACTAAGTCCTTAATCTATCAGGAGGTGAGTAGCACGATTCATCATTGGTTCTCTGAAATTTTTGCTGGCCAGTGCGTTATCAGAGTTCTAGAGTCTTTCACCATAGTATTTATAATATGATTATTTTTGCATAAATTGTCCTCTTGGTTCTGCTTATTTCACTCTGTGTCACATCATATAAATCTTTCTAGTTTTTTTCTGAAATCATTACCTTGATCATTTTTTATGACAATATCCTATTAATTGATACAACACAATTTCTGATGAACATCCCATTAATTGTCAAATTTCTAGTTATTTGCAACTACAAATATAGCTGCTGTATTTTTATACATATAGACACTTTTTTTTCCCTGTTGACCTCTTTGGCATATAGATTTTAATATACATTATCACCTTTTTGTGTATCCCTATCTCAGAGTCAATCTTGATATTTCCCTTTCTTTTACCACCTTCCCTCCATTTCATCAATCTTCTCAGCTCTACCCATAAAATAGCTCTCATCATATTCTTTCCCATTACATAGCCACTGTTCTAAATAAGTCACATCATTATAATAACCTCCTAATTGGTCTCCCTAAACCAGTCTTCCTTTTACCATCCATTTTCCTTAGAGCTGCCAGAGTTATTTCTTTAAAGCATAGATTACTCAATGGCTTCCTACCCTTCCTGGAATAACATACTGCTTTCTGGCATTTAAATCTTTCTTTCAATTTAACACCAGCCAACCTGGCTTTCTATTTTTGCCAAACACATATCATCTCTGCACCTTTCCATACATCATATATTTTAAAAAAAAATTTTAATAATAGTTTTTTTTTTATTTTTAAAATGCATTCAAAATAGTTTTCAGCATTCACCTCTGCAAAACCTTGTGTTCGAAATTTTTCTCCCTCTCTTCCCTCCGTTCTTCTTGCCAAGGCAGCAAGTAATTCACTCTAAGTTAAACATGTGCAGTTCTTCTAATCGTATTTCCATATTTATCATGCTACACAAGAAAAATCAGATTAAAAAGGGAAAAAATAAGAAAGGGGAAAAAAAAGCAAGCAAACAATAATAAAAAAGTGAAAATACTGTTTTGTGGTTCACATTCAGTCCCCACGGTTCTCTTTTTGGGTACAGATGGCTCTCTCCATCACAAGTTTATTGGAATTGATCTGAATCACTTCATTGTTGAAAAGAGGCAAGTCTTTCACAGTTGATCATCATGGTTTCACCTTCTTGTTGTTGTGTACAGTGATCTCCTGGTTCTGCTCATTTCACTTAGCATCAGTTCATGTCTGCCCAGGCCTCTCTGAAATCATCCTGCTAATCTTTCTTATAAAACAATAATATTCCATCACATTCATGTACCATAACTTATTCAGCCATTCTCCAATTGATGGGCATCCACTCAGTTTCCAGTTCCTTACCACTACTATACCACAAACATTTTTGCACATGTGGGTCCTTTCCCCTTTTTTTATGATCTCTTTGGGATACAGACCCAGTATCTTGTCCCTCATACTTAAACATATTCCCTTAACCTGTTAGCTATTTTAGAACCCTTATTGCCCTTCAAGATTTAGCTTAATTCCCTGCTTCTACAACAATGGTTTGCAATCTTTTTTGTGTGGCATGGACTTTTTTTTGGCAATTTGGTGAAAATCATGAACCCTGTTTTAAAATAATGTTTTTAAAATTTATATAAGGAAAAAAAAAATAAAATTTATATAAGGAAATCCTAACTTTTCCTTAGAAATTAGTGTAAGTATATATATATATACATACACACACACACACACACACACACACACACACACACACACATATATATATACATATTTTTTCTTTTATCCAAGTTAACAAAACTGCAGAATTATTTCCACAGACTTCTTGGGAGTCTATGGAGCCCAGGGTACAAACCTTATAGAATAGGAAACTTTTCCTTATCTCATCTGCTGTTTCCTTCTTTGAGAGGAGTGACTTTTTTTTATTTTATCTTTATGTCATGTATGTTACGACAGTGACTCACCCATAGTTATGAATCAACAACCCCTTCCTCTTCCCACAGTGGAGATCACAACTTATTCATATCTCCCCTGTGAGTCCCTGTGGAGAGTCATCCATCCAATCCAATCTCCTTTACATCTTCTAACATGACATGTGAATGGTAACAGTAATCCAGTGATCCATTGTTATCTCTTACTTTTAGTATAGGACCAACCCATATTCTTTTCTGGGAGGAGCTATTTCTCCTCTAACATCCCAGAAGCTATTTTTCCTGCATAATGCATTTTAGTAATATATTGTAGCCTACTCACTGTCATGCCTGCCTTTCTCTGTTGCCCTGTGCGTAATTCATAACTTTATTCACAGATTGTGGTATTCGGCTCACTAAGCCACTTTTTTGGGACTTGTTGGTCCAAGACTCTGAAAGAGGAAGATCAAGTCTAAGCATTAAATGCTTACTGTGTGCCAGCTAAGCCTTGGGAAATATATATAAGCAGAAAGGAAGTGCACAGTAGAAAAGTGAAAACCAGGTGTGGGAGAGATGGAGATGCCCAGTACAGGAATATAGTAGGGGAATTCCTATGGAGAGCATTAGGGAGAGGACCTCCTTCAAATGGAGGTTCTACAAGAGACTGGTCAGTCAGAGGAAGAAGCCTTGGGGGAGGATGAGAGTTCTAATATGAGAAGTAACCCCAGAGAGAAACGAGCTCCCACAGTGAAAAGCATTCTGTGGCATGGAAGAGAAAGTCTTTGGAGAGTCTGGAGGACAGCCTGCAGAGAAAATGTTTGAGGTTTCCTGGGAACCCAAAGACATTTTCAGAATTGGGGACAGGGATAGATGCGCCACATGCCTTTTGTAGATTGGCTGAGGATTGGAGGAAGGACCAAGGAGTCATTAGTTTAAAAATTGTAAAAGGAGACCTAGCTCCCCCATCCACTCCTCCTCAGCATGCTAACGCCATTTCAGTCTGGGGTCTCCAGAAGTGCTGCTGCGGTTTCCCTTTCTTGTGGCCCCTATTTTTCCTGAAATCCTCTCACTCCTGGGGACATCCCAGCCATCCTGCCTTCCCTTGGGTGAGTTTCTCTTGCTTCATGCTGAAGGCCTCATCTAGTCTTCCACAAAGCATTCTCTAAGTCTCCAAACTACTACCACAAATTAGAGAGCAGGTCCACCATCACATAATCTAAGGGAGATCCTGTGGACAAACAGCAAACTAGATGTCACATATATGGTATTTTTGTATATGGCTTCATAACTAAATATATATTAAGTTGGAGTCTCTTAGATTTTCTTTGTTTTGTATGTACATGTCATCTTTTCTCTTCAGGAAACTATTAAAGGATAGAAAATATGTCATCTTTTTTCTGGTTTCTCTCATAATGATTAATGCAACATCAGGGTTGTAAAAGGTGCTTAATAAGTGTCTTTTAATTGGTTAAATGATGTATCTCATTCTCCTGTATGGCATAAACAGAAAAGTAATTATTTAGGTTATCTAAGTATTCTCCTTAGAAGAGAATTATTCCTGGTTTTTCAAAGAATCAGAATAAAAAGTACTTTTACTTGAATATGCTCTAAAGAGAACGATTTAGAATTTCTTTTATAATTCACAAAATATAATAATATTCTACTGCAGCTAACCTATTAGGGTAATGCATAAATCCTAAGTGTTAAAATCACTGTACATTGACCAAACATCAGTTAAAACTACTTTCAGAAAAATTCTCTTTTTATGAACCCAATTTTCTGGACCACGATCAAGGCGTTCAGAGAGTAAATTCACATAAAATTATTGAAGTGTCCTTTATGTTTAAGTGAAAAAGGAAATTCCCTCTAAATCTGCCCATTTTCCATGGGCAGGAAGCCTTCTGAATTCCTAGCAATGGCCCAATTGTTCCATTTTTTAAAAAGTGGCATAAGAAATTGTCAGTGATGATAATAAAAATAATATTAATGTCAACTAACATATATAAAGTTCTTGAAAGCTTAGAAACATCCTCACTCTACCTTGTTATTTCATTGTCATAACAATATTATGAGGCAGATAATTCACACATTATTCCTATATGACAAATAAGAACACTGGGGCAGAGAGATGAAATGATTATCCTTAGTTAAAGAACTAGGAAGATGTTTCAAGATATTTTAACCTAGAATTGTCCTGACGCCATCTCCAGGACTGTCTCCTTTATACCTTGCTGCCTCTTTCAAAGTAAAGCGCACTGGAATAACCAGCAGGTGCAAAAAATAAGCATAAGGCTCAGAAAGTGAGGAAGAAGGAAAAAACCAATGGCAGATGTAATCTAGATCTCCCAAATGCACCCTCTCACCCTCAAAATAACCCAGCACAACAGTGTTTACTCCAGCTTTACAAGCATTTTGGCTTCTAATCTGAAAAAAGGAGATTTCTAATTTCCCCAGCATGTTTGCCAGGGACAGAAAAGGTTTTTTACTTCAGGCTCTAGTCATCCAAGTAGAGGGACCTCCTGCAGAGCTGGCTGGCTCTCTGCTTCACATTTCTTGAAATACAGAGGCTCTCATAAGAGGTTTCTTTATCCCCACACAAACAGCTAGGTTTCTCTCAGCAGGAATCTGCTCTTTTCGCTCCCCTACCAGTTGATAGATATGACTACTACTGTGTTAACAGGCTGAAATACTAGGGGTTACTACTGTGATCGCTGTCTGAGTGATGCCCTGAAAGGAGCGCTTGCCCCCCAAAAAGTAGGTGTACCCCAGTCTTAGTACCTATAATTCTGGCATGTTGCTTGTTTAAGAATTATCTGTCTCATTGACACAAGGGTCAAACCTAGGATAATTTGAAGAATGGGTCTGGAATATTAGGAGCTGCTGCCTTTCAGATTTTTGTAGTTCAGAACATATTCATGCTTTTTTATTTGCTCCTAAGTAGAGAGTGAACACAGTTGAATGGATAAAGAATTGGTCTTTAGGCAAGAAGGATCTGGTTCAAGTTGGATCCTTTATCACGTGAGGGGTATGGGTCTTTCTACTGGCTAGTATTTCTAGCCAAGGGTGTCAAACCCATATAGAAACACAGTCACTCTCCTGTACATAAGAATCTCTGCTGGCACCTTGTGACTTATGTTGATGAGTCTTGTAATGTCTTATAAGACTTATAATGATTATCATTATCTTTGCTTTATTGTATTTCTTATTTTGTTAAGTATTTCTCAGTTATATTTTAATCTGGTTTTAGCTGCACTTTAGAATGTTGCCACAAGCCTTCAGCCTGCATGTATGTACACCTCCACTCCAGGGAACTCTTTTAAGACTACCAACTGCCCACCTGCTGTAGTGAAAGAATTTTCTCTCTCAAGAATCCCTTATATCGATGAAATAACTGATCCAGTTCCTATCCCTAGCACATACCCACAAGGAAGATGTAACAAATATTACTGCTGTTTCATAGCTGTAGAAACTCATGCTTGAAAAAGTTAAGGAGTGGCCATAAAGCATAATTGGGTTCTGGAAGACCCTTGATTTATGACCATTATACCTTCTACTTCTCTCTGTGTAAACTTGAGATATTCTTAAATAAATATCAAAGCACTTATATCATCTCTGACTATGTATTTTTAACTTGTAAGAATTAAAGTGATGAGTGGTGGAACCTAAGAAGTTTTTTTTTAATATAATATTTACAAAATCAGGTCTTTCACCTTCACATTTTTATCACAAGGATCATAGACTCATCCTTTTAAATTGTTTGCTGCATCTTACATGGTATCTTTCAGTAGATAGAGTTAGGAAAGCTTAGATTCTCTTTTCTACCTCAGATACAAACCAGGTGACCTCATGGAAGTCACTTAACATGGAAATCTCTATGCCTTGGTTTCCCCTTCTGTAAAGGTAATCTTGATGGATCTTAAAGTATCTTCCAGCTGACATCATAGAGATTATCCAGGCCAAACCCATGTCTTACTAATAAGGAAACTGAGATCCTGAGAAGTAAATAAGCGTGCCTTCTTCAGGATTGCACAACTATTTGAAAAATTAGTCAGTATAAACATTTTTTGTTTTGAATTAAACGCCCTCTTCTCTTAACCAGCAGCTATTGCTAGTAATATTTTTCAAAGGATGAAATAATCATAGTGAAGCAGATGTAAAGAAAAACTGTAATGAAACACTCCACCATCATATAAGAATTCTCTTTATTGGCATTTGCTTGGGAAAAGGTAAAGAAAAGTAGAATATTTTACTCAAAGAGAAGTAGAACATTACTTTTTGGAGCCTTTATAGAGGCTAATATCACTAATAAATTTTCCTTGGTATATATATTCTTCAAAACAGAAGCAAAATGAGAGTCTCAGAGCTGGTTAGGCTTTCATAAGTTAACAAGTCCAGCTCCTAATTTATTTCCCAGGTTCTTAGTTTATGACCCTCATTTGTAGAATGATAAGGTTGGATCAAATGTCCTTTAAATTCCCTTTCACCTCTGAGGCAATGCTTTCTATAATGTCCCTGAAAAGTATCATTGATCCTTGATTTAAAGACCTTGCTTTTTCATCCAAAATGTTAATTATTCTTGCTTTCTATTACTGGCAAATTTAATGTTTCTCTACCTCTTTATCCTAATTATGATGAAAATATAAAACAGTTCATGGGCAAGAACTATGGGCTGACCGGCCAAGTGAAAGGGGGGAAAATCTCCCCAGAATATCTAATCATATAGGGCTTTTCTCCCACCACTCCTTAAAAAACCCTCACCTTTATCTATTATCCAATAATCCCTAATTTTGACCTTGGAACTGTGCAAGTTTTGAATCTCTTTTGTCCCAGCCAACATTCCTTTGGGATAGTTATCACCTAATTGTTACCCAACTACCAGCAATCCCTGCATGGATGTAATGAGGAATCCCTCCTCCATCCCCAAATATTGCCATAGCTTCTCCTTTCTGGGACTGCTTCCCTGCTTCAAGAACTTCTTCATTCATCTAGGTCCTGTGCAGCAGTGGGGAGTACAGCTTGTCCACTGCCTTTCATTTTCAGTGGGAAAGAATGAGTAACATGGATAGGCTGTGATTTCTACCACAGCCCCTCTTCCAATCTGTCCTCTTCCTATCAAGGGTAGACCATCCTTTACCTATGCTCATCATCTCTGTGTCATCTTGGATTCCTTGCTTTAATTCAATCCACGTGGCTTTAGTTGACAGATTTTAACACCAGTTATGTCTGTTCTCTTCTCTCTACTCACTTAGCCATTGCCCTTGGTCCAAGATCTGAGCATCTATTACAGGGATTAGTTCCTCTGCCTCATCTCTTCTCTCTACTACATCCTTCATATGGTTGTCAAAGTGAGTTTCCTAAAGCACAGCTCTGAACCATGTTCTTTCCCTGCTCACTGAACTCCAAATAATTCCCCATTGACTGTAGTGTCAAATATAATCTCTCTTTCTCTTTTTTGTTGTTTGAAGCCCTTAAAAGCCAGGCCCCAACCTACTTTTCAAGCCTTTTCATACATTCCTTCTCTTGCTCAATTCCACCATCCTACCTGCATAGTGGAAGTTCCTCATATGTAGCACTGGTTCCCATTGCTCTGCATTTGCTCCAGACCTGAAATGTTCTCCTTCGTCAACTCTGTGGCCCAAAATTCCACATATGTTTCAAGACAACTCAGGCACCAGCTTTTACATGAAGTATCTCCTGATTCCTGTGGCTTCTGAATCTTTCCACTCAAAATTAATTTGTATTTATTTTGTCCATATTTTCTATGCTTATTTAGCTACATGTTGTCTACCTCAATCGAACATAAGGTCTTTAATGGACAGAGACTATTTCATTTTTGGTTTTGTGTCCTTGGCACTTAACAGAGGGTCTGACAAAAATGCTTGTTTTCTGAATGCTTGTTGGAAGAAACTTTTGAATTACTGAAGTCACATATTCATTCCAGTATTTGAGAGAATCATATACTTGGTTTCAACCTATACACTTACTAGCTAGATGCGTGCAGTGATGAGAGTACTGATGTTGGAATCAAGATCTGAATTTGGATTCAGCCTTAGACACTTACTAGTTGTGGGACCCAAACTTTCTTGTTGTTCACTTGTTTAGGTCATATTCAATTTTTGGAGGCTGCATTGGGATTTTCTTGGCAAAGGTGCTGGAGTGGCTTGCCAATTCCTTCACTGCAAACAGGGTGCAGTGGCTTGCCCAGGGTTACCCAGCCAGTCCCTGTTTCAACTCAGGAAGAAGTGTCTTCCTGACCCAGCATTCCATCTGTTTGCCACCTGGATGCCCAAACCCTTACAAGTTCCTTATTCTCTGCTTCAGTTTCCTCAGCTATAAAATGGTCATCATAATAGAATCTCCCCCTCTTATTGTGAAGCTCAAATAAGATGATGTTAAAGTGTTTAGCATAACAGTAGGTTCCCCAAATTTATGAAGCAAACTACAAGAAAACTGTCTTTGAAAAAAATTGAAAAAGAAATGATACAATTCAAAACCATTTTTGAGCATTCAAGTATTGGCAAAAATGTAAACTTTTTACCATGAAGAATTTATTTGGAAAGAACAACTAAAACATAAAATTTCTAAAACCTTAACCCTAAAAGACTACATATCCCCGTCTTTTCTTCACAGAGGTTTGGTGGTTATTTCCTGGCAAAGTATTTAAAAGAATTATCAAACTATAAAATGTTATATATTTTTGTTTTTTTTTCAGAAAAAGATTCAGAATACTAAATTTCTTGAACTCATCTACAAATACAAGTAACTTGTAGTGTGTTATCTAATGGATATTCTTTCTTCCTTCCTCCCCAAATCATTTACCTTTAAGGTAAAAATGACATTTTTGAAATGTATTTTTTTTACATCACCTTCATTTCTCATTATGACCCTTTCCCCCATTCAGAGAATTAGCTCTTACAACAAAGGATATAAAAATACAGAGAATAAAAAGTAGGAAAACTAACCAACACGTCATTCAAGTACAATAGCACAAGTGTTTCACATCCAGAACTACCCAACTCTACAACAATAGGAAGGTGGTACATTCTTATATTTCTCCTTCAGGACCAAGCTTGGTCAATATTATTAGAGTGATTACTTTCAATTGTTTTCTTTCCATTTATATTGCTGTAGTCATTGCATATATTGTTTTCCTTTTTCTGCTTACTTTATAGGTCATACAATTCTTCTAATAGCTTCATATATTCTACATATTCATTTCTTACAGTACAGTAACATTCTGTCACATTGACAGATCATAGTGTGTTTTGCCAATCCTTAATTGATGAGTAACTAATTTGTTTTTCATTCTTTGATACTACAAAAAAAGTGCTTCTATAAATATTTGGGTGTATCTTAGACCTTTCCATCTTAATCTCTTTGAGACATATGCCTAGCAGTGGGATCTTTCCGTCAAAGCATATAAACATTTAGTCACTGTCTTAGCATAATTCCAAGTTGTTTTTCATTATGGTAGCATTTTTACAAATCCACCAATAGTGTATTATCAATTAGTCAAAAAGAATTTATTGAAATTATTACTATATGCTAGGCATTGTAGCTAGCTGTGGGGGGCGCGCATATAAGAATTGAAATAATCTCTTATTAAGAAGCTAATATTCTAATGGAATAGACAGCAAATACATATATAAATAAATACAGAATAAATATAAAGAGAATAAATACAAAATAATTGAATGCCTTAGAAGGACTGTTTGTAAAGATTAGGATGGGCATCAGGAAAGACTTCTCAGGTAAGAAGCTATTTGAGTTGTGTCATGAGAAGGATAGAGATTGACAAGATGCACATGAGGAGTAAGTTCATTCTAGGCATGAGGGATAGTTGGTTCAAAGATACAGACAGGAGATGGAGTGGAGAGTGTTAGGAAGCAAAAGAACGTCAGATTACAGGATATGAAGCTGGAAGGGCTTTATGAGCCAAACACAGGAAAATTTGTATGGAATATTATCCGAGAGGCACTAAAATTTGTTGGGTGAAAGAATGGCATAATCAGAACCATGTTTAAAGAAAATCAGGTTCAAGGCTGTACTAAAATAGGTAGAAATCTGAAATAGGAGATCAATTAGAAGACCTTTGCAATAAACTAGACCAGAGATGAAGAGACTGAATGAAGATAGTGGCTGTGTAAATAAAGAAGAGGGATATAGGATGTGGGAAATGGATAATTTTAAACAGCAAGATTTGTGTTTTTTATGTTCCCTTCTCTCCACAACCCCTCTGACATTTACTATTCTAGCTTTCCAGGTTATTGAATGTGAGGCAAAATCTCAGATTTATTTTTGATTTTTAACTTTTGACCCTCCCTCCCCTTCCTCCCTTTCTCCTTACCTCTTCCTTTCTCTCCCCTCTCTCTCCTCCCTCTCTCCCTTTCTACCTTCCTTCTCCTCCTTCCTCTTCTTCCCTCCCTCTTTCCCTCCCTTCCTCCCTTCCTTCCTCTCTTCCTTCCTAACAATTTGTCATTCTTTTTGAGAACTATGTTTTCATATCCTTTGACTGTGAGGACCAAGTTAGCACCCTGGATGCCTTAGAATCAGCCGGAGTCAGAATAAGCAAAAGTCCTTGGTCTTTAGGGGTAGAAGTTTCGCAGGATCTCCACGACCTTCCTTCTCTTTGTCTACTGCCAAAGTGACTCTGGCTTGTCTTACTCCACCCCCTAATCCTTCCCACAATTCTCTGTATACACCAAAAGATTGAACCAGCACAGAATAGTGGGAAGGACCATTTTCCAAGCATATGCTAATAGTAATCGGTAATTAGCCTTAAGTGCTCAATTGTCTGACCTCAGTGCATCAACTCAGAGTTTCAGTCCTTTACATTTGACTATTCCTATATATCCTGGAAATCAAAAAAGGTGATTTTTCTTGGGGGCGGGGGGAGAGGAGAGGGAGGGAGGATAGGCAATCAGGGTTAAGTGACTTGCTTAGGGTAGCACACCTAGGGAGTATCAAGTGTCTGAGGTTGGATTTGAATTCAGATCTTCCTAACTCCAACACTGGTCCTCTATCCACTGTACCATTTTGTTGCCCCAGATGATTTTTTAAAAATATTTTTTATTATAGCTTTTTATTTACAAAACATGCATGGGTAATTCTTCAATATTGACCCTTGCAAAACTCTCTGTTCCAACATCTCCTATCCCCCCCTTAGATGGCAGGTAGTCCAATACATGTTAAATATGTTAAAGTATAAAATATATATTGTATTTTATACATATCTATACAGTTATCTTGCTGCACAAGAAAAATCGGATCTAGAAAGAAAGTAAAAAACAAAAAATCTGAGAGGGAAAACAATAATGGAAGCAAATAACAACAAAGAGCAGAAATGCTATATTGTAGTCCACACTCATTTCCCATAGTTTTCTCTCTGGCTGTAGTTCCCAGATGACTTTTTAACAATAAATGATAAAGTAACTGTTTTTTTGTTGTTGTTTTTGTTTGTTTTTTCTAAAAGGAACTGTGCTGTGGAAAAGACATTTTGAAAATGTTCACACCATTATGTGATTTTGTTGTTCCAAAAGATGTAAGGATATCACCTACACTTTCAAATAGGCATACTCTAACAATGGTTGATAGAGAATTTTCTAAGAAGTTTAGACATATGCCAAATTAACAGTTTCAATGTATTTTGAATGAATTTATTGAGAATATTAAAATGCAACATCTTTAGATATCAAAAAGATGGAAATTTACTAACAGAATTTCAATAAAAACTCTTGCTAGATAAGATTACAAAATGAGTATCATGATGTAATATGCACAGTCAATAATACACTTTTTCCAGGTGGAGCTATCTATACAAGATACCTATTTTCATTTATAAAAGTCATTAAAACCAAATATGAAAATTGAATGGTTAAAATCACACACACACACACACACATATATGTTGTAAGTGCATGCTCGATTTTTTTTTTTTTCCTGCTGCTAAGGGCATGTGATTTAAAAAGTTTGGAGACAGCTGTGCTAGATTGTCTATCTATTATACAAAACTTAGAAACTATATCAACAAAATTCTCTTAATCATCATTACAAAAAGAAATGAAGTCAGTTTGGCATGACTCACTCTTGAAGCTAAGTTGTGATGATTGCTTCCTCTTCTAGATGTCAACAAATTATCCCTTTAATAACATTAATAACAAAATAATTTTGCCAGGTTTGTGGGATCTTGTTCTTTTCTCTCTCTCTCTCTCTCTCTTTTTTTTTTTTTTTGAAAATAAGAATATTTACCAGTTTCTAGTCCTGAAGAATTGCTCCTATTCTCCAAGATCATTCAAACTTGTGTGATATAGCAGACATAATTCTGTGCTTGTCAAATCCTGCTTCAAATTCTGTGTGACCTTAGACAAGTTATCCTTTATCTGTCTCGGTTACTTCTTCTGTAAAAAAAGGGATTAAAAAAAGGGCACTTATCTTACATGATGGTATGTAAGGATCAAATGAAAGAATATATAAGCATGTTGCAAACCATAAAGCATTATGTTTTCCTGTTTTTATTATTGTGGGAAGTTATATTACCAACAAGAGTCAGTCACATTTACCAGTTCTTCAATATCCTGCAATTCAGTTCTTCTGTTCTTCTGGGTTTGGTAAATTTCAAGGGCAACTACTTATTGTCTGCTAATTTAAGTTTTTACCTCCCTATTGGCTATTTTTGTTTTTATTTCTGTTTAAAAGATCATTCTCCTTATCAGACCAAAAAGAAACCTATTATGAATGAATACTTTTTGTCTTTCTAAAAATTTTAGCAGCAGTCTTTTCCTATTTTTAAATTTTCTTCTTTTCCACAGTATACCTCAAAACAAATAAAAAACTCTCACACTAGCCACTTAGTCTGAACTTTACTCCTTTAGCTTCATTTTGGGGGGAAAATTTACCAAAAATTATTCAATAAATATAAAGTTGAAGTGAGAGTTTTCAGTAAATTTATATTTCATTATGTGATTTTATCTCAGAAAAGTGAGTAGTATTTAACTAGCCTACTGAAGAGAGGGAATTAATTCTATTAACTGAGAGGAACAAAATTCTAACTCACTAGAGACTATACTATTAGTGGTGGTACAGTGTAGATCTTATACATAATAGCCACTACATAAATGTCTATTGAAATTGAATTGTACTTTGGGGCAAACTGAGAGCTATTTAATACAATAAATGTTGGAAGGTAATCAATCTGATAATGAAAGTTTTAAAATTATAAAAATCAGTGCTAGCTCCATTGTAGAAAAACTGTCACAAAATCATTACATTGATGTGTGATGCAGTGAAATGGTAGTCTTCTTGGAAAGCAATGTAATTAATAAAACAGTGAGAATATGAAGCTGTTTATACTCTTTGAACAAGTGACCCCATTACTAAATCAGTTCCCTATATATGTGACTGTTGGGGGGAAAAAATCATTTCTAGTATGCATACTTTGAAGCATTAGTCACAATAAAACTAGAAATCACCTATCTGTGATCTATGAATATTATGGAAAATAGCACCAGAATTACACAGATATGAAAAAAATAGTAAAACATATGTAATAATAAAGCCTGAAAAAAGCAGAACCACAGCATATATAGAGACAACAACTGTGTAAATAGTAATGACCTTCTCAAATCCTGGATAAATACATAGGAAAGATGTTCAGAAAAAGATAAAGAAAGCCAAAGGATAATATTGTTATTTTAAGTATTACAAAAGTAGTGTTGAGGAAATAACACAGAAATTATGCAGTTTTGTACTTTTAAAAAACTTATGTATATCATAAGTGTTGGATAAAAGAGGAACTATTCAGACATTTACAAAGATAGTTTTAAAAATGTTTAATATCCCGTTGGCCTATAACCATGTTTTTTTAATCATTATCTTTTCTAGAATCTCTGCCCAAAACATTCTTTTATTTTAGCCCTGTTTTTTCTGTTGATCTTCATAAAAATATATCCTTCTATTAATCTCTAATTCTGTTGACTACTAAAATAGAACAATTGTTATTTGAACATGGATAGTTTATGAAATGAGTAAAAAGTTTCAGAACAGTAAGCTGTACTACAACTAAACACTTTAAAGATTTTTAATGTATTCTGAAAAGTAGAGAGAAATTTCAAAATACAATAAGAACAGGTATCAAATCCAACAACAAAAAAATTTCCCATTTCACTTGATGAGTTTGATTTTCCGTGAAAGTCAGCAAGAATAATCTCTCTTTCACATAGACACTTGAATTATTTTTCTCTGCATTCCCATTATGTTCCTGTTCTCCAGTCTCTCAGAGTTGGTTTCAGAAGGCTTTAACTTGCTTACCTTTGACTATATCAGTTTTCTGTCTTATTTTCCCATCATGGTCTTTGATATTGCCAAAATTCCTTTGGATGTCTTTCCCACTTTCATCCCTGTGTCTTTTTTCTACATATCATTCTTAATAGCTAAACTAGTTTCCCATAAAATTGCCTTCCTATTTTTCATTCATAAATCTACTCTACTCCTGCCTCTTGTTCAGTCTAATTTAATTGAAGCTGTGTCATCATCCAGTAATAAGGATATTTATTTTAGGTTTCTTGAGCTATCAGATTACTCAGAGCCTCTATATGATCAAACTCTGCTATCTACATGGAATACAATTTAGCAGATAACCAAGATTTCTGTATATCCAAAACTCCATACATAAAATTCTCAACTTCATAACTAGAAGATGAAGAATGACAAAAAGAGAAAGTTGAATATGATCCTTCTGTCCTGAGAATATTATAATATCATGTTTATCATATAAGGAAAATTTCGTGTAGTTAGTGAATAATTTGGCCTTTTGCATAACCAAAGTCCAAAATGTGTTGGTAATAGGGAACATTATTTCAGTAAAGTAATTCTGCTTTTGTGGAAAAACTGAAACTGGATTCTGGAAACGGTTTTTGAGTAGAATGAGCCTTACTTTTGAATTTTATATTTTTCTTTAATTTGGAAAAACTGACATTTAAAAAAAATCATTTAATTTGCAAGGTGGATTTTTAATATAAGAAAAGCCTCTTAGGAATCAGCTGACTAAGAATAATAGGTAAACTCAAATCTATTCAGGACTTATTAAGTACTTATTATGTGTGAAGTATTGTACTAAATACTAAGGAAAAATGAAAAAATTACTATCCCTAAAGAATTTATATTTTGACAAAAAGATTTCTTATGAATTAAAAAATTTCTTAAAATGGCATTCAAGAAAAGATAATGCTGTCAACATAGTACCATCATTGGGAGTTGTGCTTTCTATCAGTGATGATGAATATATATTGTTTATTCTAAATCTTTTTGCTCAGTTATCTTTATGGTCCTAGGCAGTGGTATACATTTTCAAGACTGCTGACAAAGATTGCCAGTAAAGTCTGTGATTATAGAAAAGAGAAAGTTAGGCCTTAGAATCAGTGTGTGTGTGTGTGTGTGTGTGTGTGTGTGTGTGTGTGTGTGTGTGTATTCAGCTAACTAGTCATAAAAGTGAAGGTTCCACAAAAATCAACAGAGCCCAAAAGCAATCATTTTATGGGCAATTCAAACCAAAGGTCAACCTGAGAAACAATAGTTCAAGTAGCCACTTGGGGATTTACCCTAAAGGTAATGTGAAATATAGAAAGTAGATAAAAACCACTGCAACTCAATTTTAAAGGACATGACAGGGAGGTCATTACAGCATTGGAAGATTTGAGATGTACAAATAGGAAAATTTGGGTAATTTTAGGTGCTCAATGGGAGAGAGGGAAAGAAGGTAGGTAGGTACCTAGAGGCTTTATTAAAAACCTAATATGGGGATTACAACCAAAATGGCAGAGCAAGGTGAAGATTTTTGTCTACATCTCCCAATGTCTTCCTCCAAACAACTTTAAAAAGCATACCAAAGTGAATCAAATGGAGTCAAACACAAGATCACAAAAAATTTAGGAAATGATATAAAGGAGATCAAGGCTTAATCTATGCCAGAAGGCAAAGGAGCTAGGATTACAATCAAGAATCACCAAACTGAGTGTAATCCAACAGAGGAAAAATGGATATTTTATGAAATAGAAGATTTTCAAGTATTCCGAATGAAAAGACCAGAGCTGAATAGAAAATTTGACATTCAAACGTAAGACACAAAAGAAGTATAAAAAAAAGTAAACACGAGAAAGAAATCATACTAAACTTACAAAAATGTTAAACTATTTATATTTCTCTATGGGAAGATGATACTTATAATACATAAGGATTTTTATCCCCATTTAAGCAGTTAGAAGTATCATTAGAAAGAGGGGATAGATGTGAATTTTATATATTGTGATGATCTCAGAAGAAACATAAAATGGTGGAAAAGAGTGATGAACTGGGAGATGAGGGAAGAGAAAGGAAGAATGAGGGAAATTACCTCATGTTGAAGGGGAAAATGGGGGAGGAAATAGGCAATACTTGAATCTCTTTCTTATCATGCCCAACAGGAATGTAATAAGGGAAGGGGTTAAGAAAAAGAAGGAAGGATAGATTAAGAGAGAGTGGTGAGAAGCAAAAAGACTTTTAAGGAGGGAACAATACGCAAAAAAGTGACAAAAAGAAGAGGATAAGATGGTAGGAAATACATAGTTAGCAATCACAATTATGAATGTGAATGGGATGTACTCACCCATAAAACAGAAGAAACATATAGTAGAATTTATTAGAAACCAGAATCCAGCCCTAAGTTGTTTGCAAGAAACACCCTTGAAACATAAGATACATAGAATCAAAATAAAGGAAGAGCAGAATTGATTATGCTTTAGCTGAAGTAAAAAGGCAGGTAAGTAATAATTATGTCAGGCAAATCAAAAGCCAAAATAGATCTAATTAAGAGATAATAAAGGAAACTACATTTTGCTAAAAGATACTATAAAAAATATCAATATTGAATATGTATGCATTTAATGTTTTAGCATCCAAATTCTTGAAAGAAAAGTTAAATGAATTATAGCAGGGGACCATACTAATAGGAGACTTCAATTTATGCCTCTCTGACCTGGATAAATCTAATCATCAAATAAACAAGAAAGGAGCTAAGGAGATGAATAGAATTATAGAAAAATAAGATGTGATAGAATTCTGGGAATCCTGAATGAGAATATAAAGGAGCATATTTTTTCACCTGTATATGGCACCCTCTTAAGAATTCCCATGTATTAAGACATAAAAAACTTATAAATAAATGCAGAAAAGCAGAAATACTAAATTCATCCTTTTTACATCATAATGCAATAAAAATCACAAACAATAATTTCATTATAAATAATTATAACAATGAGACCACATAATAAAATTTGGGAGTTGTAGCCAAAAGAGGTTTTAGGGAATATTTTACAGCTTATATGGTTACATCAATAAAAGAGAGAAATTGCAGATCAACAAATTGGGCACACAGCTAAAAGAAACAAACTAGAAAACAAATTTAGAATATCTAATTAAACACTAGAATGGAAATCCTGAAAATCAAAGAAAATATTAATAAAATTAAAAATTAAAAGACCATTAATGTAACAAATAAAAATAGAAATTGGTTTTATGGAGAAAAAAATAAAATAAACCATTGGCTAATTTGATTTTTAAAAAGAAAGAAGAAAAACAAATTATCAGCATAAAAAATAAAAAGTTAATGTACCACCAATGAAGATGAAATTGAAGCAATTGTTAGATTTTTTTGCCCAACTATATGCCAATAAAATTGACAATATAAATGAAATAGAGGAATACTTGCAAAATATAAATTGAGTAGATTACCAAAAGAAGAAATATAATGCTTAAATAAACATTGCTTTGACAAAGAAATTAAACAATCCATAAGGAAGCTCCTTAAAGGGAAAAAGCATCCAGGATCTGATGGATTCACGAGTGAATTTGACCAAACATTTAAAAAACAATTCCATTATTATATTAAAAATTTGAAAAAATAGATAGATAGTCCTATCAAGTTCCTTTTATGACACAGATATAGGTTTAATACCTAAACCAGAGAAAGAAGACTACAATTCATCAAGAAAGAAAAATTCAAGTACTATTTTATTTTTCCAGTTACATATAAAGACAATTTTTAACATTCATTTTTTTTTACATTGAATTCCAAATTTTCTCCCTCCCTCCTTCCCTGAGACAGCAAATTATTTCACATAGGTTATATATGTTCAATGAAAATGCAAAAACTTTAAATAAAACATGAGCAAGAAGATTATCTGTCTTCTTTGTTTCTTTTTATGGGATGAATTTATACCAGAAATGAGAATTAATTCAATATTAAGAAAACTAAAACATAACTGACTATATCAATGGTGAAAGCAACAAAAATCATACCATTACATTAATAGATGCAGAAAAAGCTTTTGACAAAATATACCTATTCCTGTCAAAAAATACTAGAAAGCATGGGACTAAATAGAGGCTTTCTTATTTAATACCAAGAAGTAGGCATTATCTGTAATGGGAATAAACTAGAAGTCTTTCCAGTAAGATCAAAGATAAAGAAAAAAATTGTCCATTATCACATCATTATACATCATTGTGCTAGAAATTGTAGCTTCTAGCAATAAGACTAAAGACTAGGAAAAAAAGTTGAAGGAAAAAATAAAATCAGGAAAGAAAACTACCCCTTTTTACTGGTAATATGATGTATAGCATATTTAGAGAATCCTAGAGAGTCGACTAAAAACTATTTGAAACAACAGTTTCAGCAGAATTATAGTATATAAAATGAATCCACACAAATCAGCATTTGTATATGTTAGCTACAAAACCCAGCAGGAAGAGACAGAAAGAGAAATGCCATTTAAAATAACTTCAGACAATAAAAAATACTTGGGAGTATTATTTGCCAAGACACAGAGGAACTATATGAACTTTGATTAATTTAAAAAGCTTTTGCAAAAATTAAGTTCTAATTCATACAAAATTAGAAATAGGGAAGGCAGCTGGATGGAGCAATGGATAGAGCACTGGCCTTGGAATCAGGAGGACATAAGTTCAAACCTGGCCTGAGATACTTCACATGTCTTAGCTGTGTGACTCTTTGTTTCAGTCAACATTCAGCCTCCATAGTTCTCTCTCTGCATATGGATGGCACTTTCTATCACATGTCTGTTGGAATTGCCTTCAATCACCTCATTATTGAAAAGATCCAAGTCCATCACAAGTGATCATCACATAATCTTGCTATTATTATGTGCAGTATTCTCTTGGTTCTACTTTATTTAGCATCAGTTCATGTAAGTCTTTCCAGGCTTTTCTGCAATCAGCCTTTTCACCATTTCTTATAGAATAATAGTATTCCATTGTTGTTTAGTATAACTCTTTTGTTTCATAGATAATGAAACTCAGATGCTGAGAGGTTAAGTAACTTGTCCTCAGTCACCCTAGGTAGTAAGGGACAGAGTTGGGATTTAAATCTAAGCCTTGTGTCTCCAACCAAATCAGGGGATCAACTTACTCTGCCACACTGTCCAAAGTCATACATGAGCTAAGGAGCAAAACAGAATTCAAATATCATTGGACATCAAATGTAGGATTAGGAATCTAAGTAATAGAGAAATTAAATGGTTTTGCCCAGGTCACATAGTAAATATTTATTAAGCAAGTGTTTGCTGCGTGTCAGGCACTGTGCTAAGTACAGGGAATATAAGGAAAGGCAAAAACCATTTCCTCCTTTTGAGAAGTTCATCTTCTAATGGGAAAGACATGCCATTATCAATGTACATAATAAGATATGTACCCAACAGATGAGAAGTTATTAAAGTGGAAAGATTCTGGGGACAGAGCAGTGGATTGGGGTAGTGGAAGCTGTTCTTTCTTTTCTCTGGGATGCACATATCCCTATACACTGTTCTCCACCAATGTGTCTTTCAAAAATTAAATCAAAACCCACCTTCTTTAGGAAGTATAAACATAATTGAATTATTTGATTTCTATTTATAAGCCCATAGGTCTTTATTTTTTAACAAGGCAATCCTTCTATGTAGCTCTCCAGTTGATTCTTTATCATTTTGAACAAAGGCTTTTCTTTCTTCCTCAACTTCTCATGACTTCCTCTCTTCTCACTCGTCTCAATTGAAAACCTTACCTCCTATTTTACTGAAAAAATTAAGTCCATTTCCCCAAGAGCTCCCTCTTCTCCCTTCCTTTTCACTTCATGTCACTCACACACCTTTAGCTACTATCTCCTTCACCCATCTCACATGAAGAAGTGGTCCTCCATGGGAACTGAGTGTGGACCACAACATAGCATTCTCACTCTCTGTTGTTGGCTTGTATTTGTTTTCTCTCTGTTTTTTTTTCCTTCCTTCTTGATCTGATTTTTCTTGTGCAGCAAGAAAACTGTATAAATATATATTTATAGGTGATTATCCCTGGCATTTGAAAGAATAGAAATCATCTGCTGAATGACTACCAGATAGGAAGATTGATCTAGAAATAGAACCACTCATTTCCTGGGCTGTGACACCTGAACAAGAATGCTCTCAATAGTTTTGGGAATGGATATATATATGACACTTGTCAGATACATATATTGGATTTAATACATATTTTAACATATTTAACATGTATTCGACTAACTGTCAGCTAGGGAACGGGGTGGGGGGAAGGAGGGAAAATTTGGAATACAAGGTTTTGCAAGGGTCAATGTTGGAAAATTACCCATGCATATGTTTTGTAAATAAAAAGCTTTAATAACTTAAAAAGAGAGAGAGAGAGAAATGCTGATATCCACTTTTAAAGCTACCCTAAAAAAAAAAAAAAAAAAAAAAGTGGTCCTTCTTTGAAGGCAGATCCCTCTCCATGTACAAATGATTTTGTTCCATTTCATCTTCTTTGGCAGATTGCTCACTCTTTCATCTCCATTCCCCATCTGATCTTCAATTCTTTGCTATCTACTGGCTGTTTCCCTGCTGCTAACAAATGACCATGTGTCCCCTCCTCAAACAACTCTCCCGATATGTCCATCTCTGCTGTTATGCTAGCTATACTTCTCTTCCCTTTTGTATCTAAACTCCTTGAGAACAACATCTGCAATCATTGCTTCTACTTCCGTTCCTCTCATTCTTTTTGTCACTTTTCACTCTTGCTCCTGATATCATTGCATAGAAACTGCTTTCTCCAGAATAACTAGTGACCCTTTAATTGATAAACTTGCTGGCCTTTTCTCAGTTCTCCTTTTTGGATTTTCCTCATTTTGTCACAGCTGATCACTCTCCTTTTTGTGATATTGTCTTCGCTAGGTTTTTGAGACCCTACTCATTCTTGATATTCTTCCCATCTGTCTTGACTACTCTTCACTCACTTTAAATTACAAACCAATACATAATCTGGTCCATGTCCCTTTTTTAAAGCATGTTACTGTTATGGAAAGTGGAAAATGCATCTGTATTTTAATCCAAAATTATGCTTATTAAAATCTCATTTTTTTGCTTTTGAATATACTGTTTAGCTAGATTATAAATGTTTCTAGTGTGGGATCCATTTATATGATTTCTTTCAGATTATCTATGTTCCTGATGACAATGAAAAACAAGTGTATAGTAAATTCAATTATTTCACTGAATGTGGTGAAATCTCCTTAGAAAGTATAATTATTTAGGCTTTTCAGAAATCTCTAGTATAGTTTACTAAGTTTTTGGTGGCATATAATTCTTTTTAACTAAGGCTGAAAAGCTAAAGCATCAAGAGACTCTCATAGAGCCTTGGGAGAGAGATGTACTTCACAATGAACTAGTAGAATGGCACCTGAAAGCAGGCGATTATTCCTGGCATTTGAAAGAATAGAAATCATCTGCTAAATGACTACCAGATAAGAAGATTGACCTAGAAACAGAACCACTCTTTTCCTGGGCTGTGATACCGGAACAAGAATGTTATTTATTGTGCTCTCAACAGCTTTGGGAATGGATATATATATATATATATATGACACGTCAGTCTGTTTTCCTCCAGAAACTTATAGATTGCTGTCCTTGTTACTTGATGGTTTGCCTTAGAGGGAGTCTGAAAGAATTAGCTACTCAACCAGGAAGAATGAATGAGCTTCCTTCTTAATGGGCTTCTTGAACTTTTTTCACTTGTGATCCCATTTTGCCAGAGAAATTTTTATATGACCCTGGATCTTTAGGTATATAAAATACATATACAAATCAGACATTAATAAATCATAATTTTGTAATCCCTACATTCAGTTGCAAGACCCAATATGGGTTCATGAACCACAGTTTAAGAAACTGAGGTCTATATCACCATAACTAGAAGGAAAAACATTGTACTGTTTGCAGCTTATGAGGAAAGAATTCTATTTACAGATGGTTTTTCTTATTGCTCCCTTTTTCTCTCACAGGGGAATCTCCCACTGATAAGGAAACATTTCAAGTTGCTCGATGGATAGAATTAACAGGTGGAAGAGAAGTTCAGTAGATTCTAGGGTCACATTAGGCCTGTGTAGCCTCGGGAAATTCTTTTGAGTTCTCTTATGTTTTTCCTTTGGGAAGAGTATTTTGAATTTTATTTGTTATAAATTTGAAAAGCATCAACATACATAATCAGTAGAAGAACAGATAAAGGGATTTATATATGAAATTGAATTTCATTCACCTTGGGTTTTTTTTAAGGTATTTAATGAACTGTCATGTCTAGAAATATATGTCTTATTCTGCATGTCTAATACATTATTTCTGTGGAAAGAGATAGGAAGTATGCTTCATTCTTAGAGACTTGTGGTTAGTCACTGTAAGCTTTTTAGAGTGTTTTTCATACAGTGTTTTAGTCATTATATAAATTGCTTTCCTAGTTCTGTTTACTTCACTCAGCATTACTTCATTTAAGTCTTAGGTTTCTAAAATTAAACCTTTTTTTAAATTACCATTTTTCATGGTTTACTGATTTTCATATGCCACTTTTTTAGCCATTTCCCAATTGATGGATACTCCCTTCATTTCTAGTTTTTTGTTATAATAATGTCACTATGTTTATTTTTGTATATTTGTTTCCTTTTCTTCTTTCTTTTGTTTTTTTGGGTAAAAAGCCTGTTACTGTTACTACCACATTATATCTTAGTGTTTTTTTGGATGTAGTTCCAAAGTGTTTTCCATAGTGGCTGTACTAATTGACAGTTTACCTAGCAGTTCATGAAGGTGTTTGTCCTCAGTGAAAACTTACCATTTCCCCCCCTTTTTTTGAGGTATCTTTGCTAATTTGGTGAGTTTTCCCATTAAAAAAAATTAGAAATAATACTCTTCATAGTTTTTGTTGTTTTGTTTTATTAGACCTGTGATTTCATTAATGTAGGAAACTTCAAGTGAACAACTTTCTCTACCCAATCAGGTCTGTATCTTCTCTGCAACTTAGGTGCCCTGGAGAGTTTCCTGGATCATTAAGTGCCCAGAACTAGGTTAAACAGCCAGGATGGAGCAGAGCCCAGATCTCCTTGACTCTGAATCCAGAGCTCACTCCAGTGGATCTTGCCATCTCTTTTCACAAGGCTACGGAGGTTGAATGAAAGCCTGTTACGATATTCCTTGAAATATCTGTGTTGTAGTAAAGCCATGTATTACAGAGAGTTCTTCACTTTTCTCCATTAAGAAGGTATTAATGAGACTGCCACATTCCAAATCATCAGCCCAATGCTCTTGGGATCATCTTCAGTCATGACTAATACAGGCAAGCAACATCAGAGGCTGCAGCCCACTAAATAAAGCACAGTTTTGCTTAAGGGAGAGATTTAATGGGGACTTACATTCAACTCTATCAAAATTACTTTTATGCACATTTAATAGTAATTCTATTGAATTGTATTCTTTAATAATAATATCTCTATCCAATTTTGCTGTTTGATCTGATGGTCATAATCATAAAGAAATTTTTAAAGAGCAAAATCCCTCACTGACTCAGTAATCATAAGTATAAAAGGCACACAAACCTTCCTGGGGGGAAAAAAAGAATGATAATAGATTACTTTGCCCCTGGCCTGTCAGGGGCCCTGAAATAAAGCCATTCAAACTTTCCAACTCCTAGTAGGAAGAAAAGGAAAGAGAAAAGACTTGAAATTTTTTTCTCTTTCTGCCAGAACACTCCTGGCCCCTCCCACCCCCTCCAAAGGAGATGAGAAACGCAGAATTTTTTGTTAATTAAAGCTTTTTATTTTCACAATATATATCCGGTAATTTAACACCCTTACAAAATCCTGTTTTCTAAATGTTTTCTGTCTCTTCCCCCCACCCCCTTCCCTAGATGGCAACTAATCCAATATATGTTAACCATGTGCAATTCTAATATACATATTCCCACCAATTTCATGCTGCACAAGAAAAATAAGGTTGAAAGCAGAATTTTTCTAAAAAAGACTCTTTTGCTCAGAAGAGAGAGCGCCTCCTGCTCTATTGTGGGGAGGTTAAGGCCCGGAGGCGGGCCCTTAGAAAGGCTGTGTCTTTAAGGCCTGCCTACACTTCTGTTCCAATCAGGCCACATTCTAGAGGACTCTCTGTTCAGCCCCCCTTCTGTCCCCCACCCCCGTTCTTGAGGATTAGAGGCTACATCTTCAAAGTTCTGCCTAACAGAAGGTCAGTAAAGGTGCCCTTTTTTCCAGGGAACAAGTCCGTTGTGAATCCAAGTGGCCCTGGCCTTTTGTATAAGATGAAGTCACCTCCTCCGTTGGGTCAGCACGTCTCATTGAGGCTCTGATTGTAGTGCCTGAAGCGGAGTGGGGGAGGGGCAGGTTAGTCTGCTCTTCATTCCAAACAGCTAGAAGGTAACTGGCTGTCAGTTAATAATTGTGATAGACCAGGCTCTTAAGGCATGATCTCATCAATGTATGTAGGGAGGAGCAGTATTTGTTTGTAGAAAATTGGGCTGGGTTGAGAGACAGGAGACATTCACCTCTGATACTCAGAAGTTACGTGAGTCTCAGTTTTTTTTCATCTGCAAAGCGAGGGTAATGGTATCTGTAGTATCCATCCCCCAAGGTTGTTGTGAGGCTCAAATGAGCTCATGTGTGTCAAACCTGTGAGAAACCTTAAATCTCTATATAAATGTCAGCTACTAAGATTATTCACTGTCCAGGTGCATATTTGCATCCTCTTCCCACTTTCTTATCTTAGCCTATGTACATTATATCTTATAAATCATCCATAAAGATTTACCCAATATACTGGGAGCCTCTCTCTAGGTCTTTTATGGAAGAAAAACTCTTTCTTCTGCATTTTACCTAAAGTGCGTAAGAGACAATTTTATTAATATACAAGCATTCTTTCTTGGAGAGAAGTCCAAAAGGGTAAAGTTTCCCTTGCTAATTGGAATTCTCTCTTCCCTAAGCCATTTCCATTTATATTTTATTTTATTTTGTTTTAATTTTATCCACACGTTTATTTATTTATTTGTTGCTGAGGTTGTTGGGGTCAAGTGACTTGCCCAGGGTCATACAGCTAGGAAGTATTTAAGTGTCTGGGGTCACATTCGAACCGGGTCCTCCTGACTTCAGGATTGGTGCTGTATCCATTGCACCACCTAGCTGCCCCCACTAAGACAAAGTTTCATAGCAAAGTGAAACACATGTATGAAGATTACATTCAGAGATTTTTACTTATCTAAACAAAAAATAGTAATATTAGTTGTGCCTGGAGTACCCTTTAACAAAGTCTCTTCCTAGAGCCCACCTGTTCCTCTTTAATCCCTTTTCAGTCTCATCAGTGGTAGACAAATATCTCTCTTAATTGAACTAAACAAGGATATTTCCACTCTTAATTGGTCATCATAAACAAGACTACATCTTTTACTTTCAGGGAAATAAGATCTCTCCCTGGAATTGTCTTTTTTATTCAGTGAAGACTGATTAAGTCTTTGATTCAAGTAAGAACAAGGACTTCAGACTAGGGCACTGTCATAATATTATATCTTAATATTTTTAACATAACTGATGTCTTAGTACTACATTCTTCCACAGTAAGTGTCATCAAAGCACTCAAAACTATGTCAGTTTGCTATTGTTCACACTTACTATGTATTCCTGAGCCACCTCCTTTTCAGTAATACATTGCCTTCATGACATATCTTCAGTGAGGCATTAAGTATGTATTAAGTACCTATTTTGTGCCAGGCACTGTGCTAAGAAAAAGAAATACAAAGAAAGGGGGAGAGGAGGAGAGAACTCCCTTCTCTCAAGGCTTTCACAGTCTAATGGGTAAAACAACATACAATTATTCATAGACAAGATACATACAGGATAAATTGGAGATAATCTCAGGGAGAAGACATTAAGATTAGGGAAGAATGGGGAAAATTTTTTGAAGAAAGTGGAACTTTGTCTGAGATTTGAGGAAAGCCAAGAGGTGGAGATGAATAGGAACAATGTTTCAGTTGCAGAAATGTTAATGTGTGAAAAGACTAGAAAGGTAGGAATAGGCCAAGTTATAAAGGACTTTAAAAGTCCAATACAGAATTTTACATTTGAGTTGGGAATAACTGAAGCCATTGGAATTTACTGAAAGGGGGGGGGGGTAGGGGGGCAGGGTGCAGGAGTCCTCAAACTATGGCCGGCGAGCCTGATGGGGCAACTGAGGACGTTTAACCCCCTCACCCAGGGCTATGAAGTTTCTTTATTTAAAGGCCCACAAAACAAACTTTTTGTTTTTACTATAGTTCGGCCCTCCAGCAGTCTGAGGGACAGTGAACTTGCCCCCTATTTAAAAAGTTTGAGGATCCCTGGTTAGGGTTGGGGGGTTGAAACATGGTCAAAGTTGAAATTAAAGAAGATCAATTTGACAGCTGAATGGAAAATGGATTGGAGTATGAAAAGACTGCTTTTAATCTATTTGTGCTATGAAAAGACTTTGAGGCACAATTTATATTACAGCACAATCTACTTGTGCACTCTTTAGTAATGGTAATTTGTTGCATCATACTTAATATTCTTATGCATCTCCCCTCCTTTGCCCTTTGCGTTAGAGTTACTATTCTTTGGAGATTGTAGTGATTATATGATTTACAGACATAACCTTGCTGGGAAGATAGTAGTGGTTTTGTGTCAGGGAGCAGGTTAGGAGACTACAATTTCCTGGATGCAGTCTTTACGGTTCCTACTATTTAATTCTAGACCTAATTCATATATATCTGTGGTGCTTACCCATAGGCATAGTTATAAATTGACTCATTAAGATGTCCATTCACTAATATCTAATCTGGGCAATAGCTGTTCTTTATTCATCATGGAGACTTTTTGTTGATTGCTATATTGATCTCATTTAAATAACAATGGATTTCATTGAGAATACTAACATTACTGTAGTATTCTGAGGCTTAATATAATCAGAACTGTTATCCCAAAAAGGGGAATGGGGAGAACCAGACAGTGTAATACATCTTCTTTGATAATGGCAAATACCTTTGGTGAGCATGTCTTTCTGTTTTATACCTCATTGACACTGACAATCAAAGGATCTTTGAAAAAAAGTAACTTTATCTCTCTGGCTACTTACAGCTTTCAAGGACTCTAGTATGATCTTAATGTATGTATTAAAGATCCTTTGGTGGTGTTTTTTTACTTGACCAACTCACAGGCTTTTTGTATGTGTACAAAAACCCTAAATTTTGAACTTTCTAATTCTCTATATTTTTCACTTACATGTCTGTTATCTGTTTTAGAAAGTAGTCTATCTGTCAATAAAAAGTTATTGAAAAGAAAAAAAAAGAAAGCAGTTTATCAAAACTATTATCTTAAATTTTTCTTTAAAGATTCTAATACATGAGTAGACCATTCTCATAAACCTTTTTTATAGATGAAAGAGTTAATGTGTTCTTATTTTGCTTGCTTGGAGGTTAGGGATAATAATTTTGCAAGTCACAGTGTCTTATAAGATGCACAGTATCTCCTTTTTAAAAAAAAAAAAATTTACTTGAAAAAACAAGAGTAAGAAAAAAAGAAAAACAGAAAACCACAAACCAAAATAAAGCAGAACAAAAGAGAAGATTGTCATGTACCCAGAAGAATATCAGGGAGGATTCAGAATATATAACAACAAATACCAGATCAAGGAATTACATATATATATGAAATCATATTCATGAATGTCCATCTTTTCTTTACTTCCTTGTAAATTGTTCTTTGGTTCTCTATCACACACCTTTTTTACTTTATTCTTTTCTTTTCTTTTTTTTTTTTTTTTTTTTTTTTTTTTTTGCTGAAACAATTGGGGTTAAGTGATTTGCCCAGGGTCACACAGCTAGGTAGTAGTAAGTGTCTGAGATCAAATTTGAACTTGGGTCCTTCTGACTTCAGGGCTGGTACTCTATCCACTGCATCAACTAATTGCCTCTTACTTTATTCTTATTCCCTTTATCCCTCTCCCATCTCCAAACTATGGTTAAAAAAGGATAGGATACACGTACCTACATACACACACACACACACACACACACACACACACATACACACACACATACACTCACACACGTTTCCTACCCTGGCTGACCTTTTGCTTTAATTCTTCTCCACACTTGTCTTGATATTACTTAACTTCCCCCCACCCAAGGATCCCTCCCTTGTCTTCTTCTCCCACTCTTTGCTTCCCTATCCTTCTCCCCTTATTTTTTTACAGAACTAATACCCTTCATGGTATATATGTAGTATTGACGTTGGTGAACTCTGTATGACTTGAGTGAACTCTGTAAAATTATGTAAAATCTCAGAGACCATGTCCCCTTTGATCTATAGCTCCAAATGGTTTTCACATCCTCTCAGAGTGTGATAAGCAGTGCCATTCAAGAGCAAATCAAACTCCTATTGATCTTGTCAGGAAATCATAATCCCAAGAAAGATTTCACATTCAATTGAAAATTATCAACCTTCCCCTAGACTTACACATAAAATAGGTCTTCTGGAAAATGATTCTTTGCAGATCTCTCTCCATTGAGAAAGATATGCCTGCTGAGAGAATGCCTCTTAGTGTTTTTCTTTAAACAATAAAGCCTCCTCTTTTGCCTTAGCCTCTGGGAGTTAGCAAATCCTTTCACTTCGGAACTTATGTCTCCGAACAGATGGTACCCCACTAGTGGTACCACACCTCATCAGTATTGCTTATTGAATCCATTCCCTTTGTAAGTAGATTTTCAGAACTGCTAGTCCTCCTTCCTCCTTTAATGCCTGTTGTCTATTCTTCCTCTGTACTTCATTTGTGTTTAACATGATTACCATTTTTAGCTTTACTCTGCCTATCTTTCTTTTGAGCTGTCCTATTGTTGACATGGATCTTATACATATAGTATATATTTCCCATGAAGAAAAAGCATAAACAATATGTCCATGTTTAAACAGTTTGTCCATGTTGAGTTCCTTAAAATTGATCTTTGATATTGGCTCTCATATGTTAAATTTTCTGTTAAGTTTGAGTTTTGTTGATAGAAAGTCCTGAAAATCTACAAGTTTGTTTAATGTCCAAAATTATAGATAATTTTGCTGGATATGATATTTTTGGCCACAGGCCTAGTTCTTTTGATTGTTGGTAGATATGATTCTAGGATCTGTGGTCTTTTATTGTAGTTGCCAATAAGCCTTGTACAATTCTAATTGTAGCTCCAACGTGTTTGGAATTGTTTCTTGCAAACAACAAAATCTCTGATATGGAGAGGTTTGTAATTTGGCAATAATATTCTTTTGCGTTTTCCACAAAAAGTCTTTTTGAGGTGATGATCAGTCGATTTTTTCCTATTTCTACTTTCCCCTCATGTTCTATCACTCTAGGACAAATTTCTTGGATTATTTCCTGTGTTATTGTATCAGGGTTCTCTTTTTGGTCACAATATTCTGGCAGTCCAGTTATTCTTATATTTCTCTTCTTGATTTTTTCTCCATATCTGTCAGTTTTCTTATGTTTCACATTCTGTTTTTTCATTGTTTATAATATGTTTTGTTATTTCTTGGTCTTTCATAGCTTCACTTGTTCAATTCTAATTTTCAAAAAATTATTATCATCTTTTAGATTCTATGCTTCTTTTTTCTAGTTGGTTAACTTTTTTCATCATCTTGTTTTTCTTGGATGGTTTTTATTTTCTTTTTTTTTAGTTTTAGTTTTTCCTCAATGTCTCTCATTTGGTTTTTAAACTTTTTTTTTTGAGTTCTTCTATCAGTTCTGTCTGAGAGGGGAGCCATTTCACAGCACTCTTTGGGTAGAAACTTTTTTTTTTACACTAAAGTGTCCTCCTCTGAAGGTGAATCTCAGTCTTCCTTGTTCCCATAATATATTTCAGTGGTAGAGTTCTTTCTTCTTTGCTAGTTCATTTTTCTTTTTAATAAGAGGTATTAGCATAAGTACCTCTAATAGTGGAGTGGGAGGTGCCTCAAGCTTCCATTCAGCTCTCCCCTCTGACCAGGAACCCCAAACCAAGAGCCGCCCCCTCCTGCAGGTGCCCACATCCAGCAGCATCCTGTCCCCCTGCCTCTGCACCCATAGGATGTTGGTTCCTTCTTGCCCAGGGCCCCGACTCTGCAGCCCAGCTGGGCCTAGAGGTTCCCTCAGTGTTCTGGGACTCAGAGTCAGACTCCCAGGGGGAGGTGAGAGTCTCTGTGGCTCCAGTCACATCCAGCCAGCCCCAGGGTCCCCACTTGGTGTTTCACTAAAGTTAGTTGGGAGGTGTTTGCACTTCCCAGAGATTAATACTTAGCCTGGGATCTTTCTTCAGATCTTCTTGGCTTGTCCCCCAATTCTTGCTGATTTTCATCAGTCATGTTCATCCTGAGGAGTAAATTTGTTCTATTTGGGGGTGAAATCGGGAGAGCTTGAGATTGACCAGCCTTTTCCACCATCTTCCCAGAATCCTCCCCTCCTGCTCTTCCCCCCCACTATCTAACACAGTAAGAATTGAAAGGGGTCATATAGCATTATCTTCACATGGTTCGCAATAAGCAATCTTCTAGTCTTTGCTTGAAGACCTTTGCTGTTGTTTCTGTTTCCAATATCTAGAGCAAAGTAGCACAATTTAAATCTTTTCATATGGTAGCCCTTGAAATAATTGAAGTTGACATCATGTCCCTTAAATCTTCTCTCCTCCAGAGTAAAACCCCCAATTTCTGCATCTAATTTTACTGATTTCGGTTAGTTTCCTTCCTCATTCTGATCACCTTCCTTGGTGCACCTCTCTATGTACTTCATAAAATATCAAGTCAACATGCATTTGCATTAAGGATTTTCCAGATATTGGAGATTAAAAGCAAGGCTTTTCCTTTTAAGGAGTCCACTTTCTAATGGGGAGACAACTTGCAAATAATTATGAATATAAGACACATACAGTATAAATGGGAACTAATCTTAGAGGAAAGACACTAGTAGCAGAAGGGCCTGTAAAAGGCTGTCTTCAGGAAGTGAGGTTTGAACTGAATCTTGCAGAAAGGCAGGGTAGTCCATTGAGAAGTGAGAGCGGACTACTGGGCTTATACCCCAAAGAGATACTAAAGAAGGGAAAGGGACCTGTATGTGCCAAAATGTTTGTGGCAGCCCTGTTTGTAGTGGCCAGAAACTGGAAAATGAATGGATGCCCATCAATTGGAGAATGGCTGGGTAAATTGTGGTATATGAACGTTATGGAATATTATTGTTCTGTAAGGAATGACCAGCAGGATGAATACAGAGAGGCTGGCAAGACTTACATGAACTGATGCTAAGTGAAATGAGCAGAACCAGGAGATCATTATACACTTCAACAATGATACTGTATGAGGATGTATTCTGATGGAAGTGGATTTCTTTGACAAAGAGACCTGAGTTTCAATTGATAAATGATGGACAGAAGCAACTACACCCAAAGAAAGAACAGTGGGAAACAAATGTGAACTGTTTGCATTTTTGTTTTTCTTCCCGGGTTATTTTTACCTTCCCTGTGCAACAAGAGAACTGTTCGGTTCTGCAAACATATATTGTATCTAGGATATACTGCAACATATCTAACATATATAGGACTGCTTGACATCTGGGGAGGGCCTGGAGAGAGGGAGGGGGAAAATCGGAACAGAAGTGAGTGCAAGGGATAATGTTGTAAAAAAAATTACCCTGGCATGGATTCTGTCAATATAAAGTTATTATTAAATAAAATAAAATAAAATATTCCAAAAAAAAAAAAAAAGAGAAAGAGAAGTGAGAGCGGTTCAGGCACGGGGGCAAGCAGAGCAGAGACTGGGAGTGTCCTGTGTGAGGAGCATCAATAAGTCAATGTAGCTGAATTAGATGGGGGCTAAGGAGATGTGAGAAGCCCAGAACGACCCAGAATCAGAAGAGCTGTACAAGTCATAGCATCTTATCTTTGATCCTAAGGATAACTGGAAGCTGTTGGAGGTAATTGAGGTGGTGAGTGGGAAGCATGTTTAGCAAGCTCACGTTTGACAGCTGAACAGAAGATGGATTGAAGTCAGGAGAAATTTGAGGCAAGAGACCAAGTAGAGGGCTATTTCAGTAGCCCCAGTAAGAGGTGACCCAGTTCATTTTAGGCAATGGGAAAGAGTCACTCAGGAAACAACAGGATGGGTATAAAAGCCCAGGAGGTAGGTGGTAAGATTAGTCTTGGTTTGGAATTGGAGATAGCTTTCTAAAGGTCAACTGGTTTAGCTATAGGGTAGGATTTGAGAAGAAGGAAATTAAAAGTAGAATTGGGGTCATGGCCTAGGAATTCACCAAGGGATAGAAGGTTACAAGTAAGAGTGTTAGACTTAGGAGCTAGGAGACTGATTGAAAATCTACCCTCAGAAACTGTAGGTCACACATCAGCGCATTACTGGAGGATAATGGTTCTTATCTGCCTTCCCTCTCTGCATTTTTGTGTCAGAATGCTTTGTAAAGCTTATGGTATCACAGAAATCACGTATTGTAAGTAAGCTTCACAGAGCACTTGGGATGGTGGCTAGTTTTAGAGCTGGGCAGGATCTGGAGGAAGCCTGGGGTCCAGGGCAAAAAAGAAAGAGCTTTGGGCAAGTCAGGGCGGGGAAATCTGTGCTCCAGCCTTCACATAAGGGTGAGGGGACTGGAATCCCAGGCACATCCAGTGAATTTGCAGCAGCAGAGAACCTTGGAAGAGAGGATTTATTAAGCACTTGGTGTGTGCCAGGCACTGAACTAAGTGCTCTCATTATATTACTTCCTTTGAGCCTCATAGTAATCCTTTGTGGAAGGTGCTGTTGTCTCCATTTTACAGATGGGGAATTGAGGCACACAGGATTAAGTGACTTGCCCAGGGCCACACAACTAAGTTTCTGAGGCAGGATCTGAACTCAGGAAGATGAGGCTTCCTGCCTCCAGGTCCAAGTCTACCCATTGTGCCATTTAATTGCCTTTGAGGAGCACAAATATGTCTAAGTCAGTCATTAAAAAAAAAAAAAAAGTTGAACAGTACAAGATCGTAAATATATAAATTTTTTTAGCTAGAAAATCAAATATTTTTAGTTTAAAAATAGTTACTGCTCCTTTAATGACACATTCTTGTGTAAAATTTGGCATCACTCTGATCCCTCCCCGATCTTCTCCCTTTACTCTTCCACACATGCTGTTTTATCCTTGCTTAAACCTCCAATGAGAACCTTGCCTCATATATTAACCCACCCCCAAAATGGAGGCCATCTGCCCTAAGCTCCCTCTTCCTCGTCTAATATCACTCAGATGCCTTCTGCCAGTCTTTTCTCCTTCACCCTTCTCTCACATGATGAAGTGGCCTTACTTACTTAACTCCTCTACCTGCTCAAATGATCCCATTTCCTCCTGTCTCCCCCCCCTTCCCCGCCCCCAACAGATTGGTCCTGCTGTCATCCTTCCATTAGTACTTAGTTTCAATCTATCTCTCTGCACTGATTCCTTTTCTATTGCCTACAAACATACTTGTGTATCCCCATCTTGAAAAAACACCCCCTTGATCCTCCCATCCCTGCTATCATCCATGTATATCTTCAACTTTTTTTGTGAATAAATTTGAAAAGGTTGTCTGCAGCAAGTGTCTCCTTTTTTCTCCTTTCAATTTGGCTTCATCATTCCATCAAAACTTCTTTCTCCAACTCTTGAGTTGCCAGATCTCATGGCCTATTCACTCTCCTCCTTCTCCTTATCCTCTGATCCTTCTGATGACTCTCACCTCTGGGGTACTCTCTGATACTTCTTTGTGGCTGACCAATCCTTCTCTGTCTCCTTTTCTGGATCCTCCTCTGTATCTCACCCTCTAAACATGGGTGTCCCACAAGAGTTCTCTCTTTTTTAAAAAAATTAATTATTTATTGATTGATTGATTTTTTTAATTAAATATTTTATTAAATAACTTTTTATTGACAGAACCCATGCCAGGGCAGTTTTTTACAGCATTATCCCTTGTACTCACTTCTGTTCCAATTTTTCCCCTCCTTCCCTCTACCCCCTCCCCCAGATGGCAAGCAGTTCTTTATATGTTAAATATGTCACAGTATATCCTAGGTACAATATATGTGTGCAGAACCGAACAGTTCTCTTGTTGCACAGGGAGAATTGGATTCAGAAGGTATAAATAACCCGGGAAGAAAAACAAAAATGCAAGCAGTTTATATTCATTTCCCAGCGTTCTTTCTTTGGGTGTAGCTGCTTCTGTCCATTCTTGAGCAATTGAAACTGAATTAGCTCTCTTTATCGAAGGGATCCACTTCCATCAGAATACATCCTCAAACAGTATCATTGTTGAGGTATATAATGATCTCCTGGTTCTGCTCATTTCACTCAGCATCAGTTCATATAAGTCTCGCCAGTCCTCCCTATATTCATCCCGCTGGTCATTCCTTATAGAACAATAATATTCCATAACGTTCATATACCACAATTTACCCAGCCATTCTCCAATTGATGGGCATCCATTCATTTTCCAATTTCTAGCTACTACAAACAGGGCTGCCACAAACATTTTGGCACAGGTCCCTTTAAGAGTTCTCTTTTGGGCCCTCTTCTCTTCTCCCTCTTACTACTTCACTTAGTGATATGCTCCCATGAATTTAACTATCTTCTCTATGCTGACAGCTCTCAGATTTATTCTGTTCCTACCTCTCAGCTGTGGGGAGTAAAAATCCAAGAGACATAATTAATATTCAATGTGTTAATTATAGCTGGCAAATAATTAATAAAATGAGATCTTAGAACCAAAGTAGAACTTCATGGGCTGCTGGATGTTTAAATATCCTTGGAAGAGTGAGTGTTCCCAAAAGGCAAAAATCAAATCTGATTGATTAATGGCTAATAAGAAAATGAGTATTATAATGAGAGGAGAGGTTATTCTAGTGACAGAACTTTGATTATGTCTCTCTTATTCATCTCTATCCAGACCACCCCTGCCTCAGGAAGTCCAAACAAAGGGATCTACTTTTACCCAAGCCACTTATATCCCATGAAAAGGGTCTTACCCAAGATTGAGGAAAATGTTAACTTAAGTGTCATTATTCATCCTGTCCTTCAGAGCCTACTTTGATCAGAATGAGGAAATACAAATGAAAAACTCCCTGCATTCCCAGATGTCAATGGGTTATTAATATAAGAGAAAATAATCATTTTTCTCACTGCTGACCTCCAATCTTGACTCTCTAACAGCATTTCAGACATCTTGATCTGTATGTCCAGTAGATTTAAACTTAACATGTCCAAAACTGAATTCTTTATCTTTCTCCCTCACTGTCTCTTCTCGTTTTCAGTCTCCCTGTCTCAAATCTCTCCTTACTCTTGTCTATCCTATTCTCAGCTACCAAGATGATTTCCCTTAAAAGCTGGTTCTGACCTTGTCATCCCTCTCCCTCCTCCCCTTGGCCAGCCTCTTTGACTTTTGAAGTCCTTCCTATCTTTCCAGTCTTCTTACACTTTGCTCCCTTCCTTTACTTTCTCTGGATCCTGCTGTTCCTTGCACCTTACACTCTATACTGGGAGCCTTTTTGTAAGCTATCTCCTGTTTCTGGAATTTCTCCCTTCATTCTGCCTGTTGGCTTTCTTAAAGGCTCAGTTCAATCTTACTTTCTGCCAGAGGCTTTTCCCATCCCCCTTCCCTCCCTGTACCACCATCCTTCCTTATAAGATTACATTCATTTACAATACGTTGATCTTGATGTGCATAATTGTTGGCATGTTGTCTCATGAGAATGAAAGCTTCCTGAGGGGAGGGAAAATGTGTGTGGGGGGTGGTGGTGGTTTTTTTTTTTTTTAATCTTTCCTTATATCATAAGGGCTTAACACATAATCTGGCATATAGCAATTGCTTTTAATAAATGCTGATTTATTGACTGAGAGAGAAGGATTTCATGACCAGATGACTAGACAGAAGACTATTAAACTAGACTCTGAAGTGAATGGGGTGTTCAGAGAGCTGCCAGCCCTTTTCAGCCCTGAACATCCCCTTTTGATGTCCACCTGTCACCCGATTCTCCCCTGTGGCTCCAAGAAACTGTAACATGCAGTGGCCATCCCCTGGGAAAACCATCTCAGCACTCAGATTAAACTGACTGAATTAGGATGAAGGTAACTGAGACGCCTCAAACCCCGCAGTGAGTTAAAAGAATGCCCACCATAAACCTACAGAGGCTTCCCCTACCAAATGAGCTGATGGGAACAGGTTGTTATGATGGCCATAAAGGAGGGGGGATCCCGCTTTGTGGAGCACTTAGAGCTTTGTCCAAAGATGCCAAGGCCATCTACTGCATCTGGGGCTCTCACTGGGCAGCCTGACGGCCATCTCTGGTCACTTGACTGCTGTGCCTCTGAAAAAAAAGAGGGAGGCTGGCGCTTTGCACGACTTTGTCTCATGCTGTCCAGTTCACACCCAAGTCAAGGCGTCATCCCTGATATCATTGGTCTTCTTCAAAAATGAAGGATGAGCAACAGACACATTCAGTATAGACGTAGCATTTTTTCAGATACTTGTGACAGCATCTTAGCAGTTGATAGGATTGTGTGAAAATACTTTCTTTCATTTTATTCATTCATTATAGCTAATAACAGGTTAGGAAAATGGTGAAAATGGTAAGAAAAACGGTTAGAGAAATCTTTTGGAGGAATTAAAGTTTTTTTTTTCCTCATGTTTGTCATTTTCATTCTTTTTCAATTCTAGATTTATTCCTAGTTATACAAATTGCTGTTTTCTTTGGCAGGCACTGGAAGCAAGACTGCGTGAAATTATGTAATGTCTGAAAAGTTATATTCATGATTAATTAGCTTATCCCAGAGTGGTATGTTATGTGTGGAATAAGGAGATCATACTTTTTTATTTGGCAATGAAATGAAATGCCCCTGCTCAGATCATGTTACTTTCCAATGTTTTTCTACTATATGTTTAACTTGATCTCTAAAAAACATGAAAATGTAGTTTCATTGCCAAATATGCTAGTATTGGTATTATATTTCAAGCTAGTATCACAGATTGACTTTAAAAGCAACATTTGCCTAGTAATCACATCTTACGGAATGAATGGTAAAGGCCAACAGATAGAATCTATGATTAATATCTAAATCTCTAAAGTAATATGTAGTCAACTTTTGTGATGTAATAATCAATTAAGTTCTTTGTAAACCTATTTAGAATCTTAAACCTAGCCCGACAGGAACTGGGTGAAAAGACCTTTTAAACTGGGACAATGACATTCTTACTCTAGTTTAGTTGTGAAGATCCATCTCTCTTGTTGTGAACCATAGTTTTCTATATAGGCAGCTAAGTAGCACAATAGAGTGCTAGACTTGAAGTCAAGAACTGAGGTCAAGTCCTGCTTCTTGACATTTACTAGTATTTGGAAGTCTAGTCCACAAGACATAGTAAAAACAGTCCCTGCCTTCCTCAAGAAGCTCATTTTATCATTCCTTTCCTCAGTTTCCTCATCTGCAAAAAGGGATTAATAACAGCATATACTACTTGTGAGGTTATTGTAAGGATCAAATGGGATAACATGTAAAAAACATTTTGTAAACCTTACAGCAAAAATAAGTGCTTGCTAATGTTATTATTAATAATAATGTATGTCTTATTCATTCTTAACTTAAACTGGGCACCTTGTGACTAGTTGAGTAGAAGGAATGTAATGTTAAAACTAGGTAGCTTTATTTCCAGCTTTTTTAGACCAACTTTTAGAGTCATCAAAATATTTTGTGTGTCATGTTTGCATTTTTCCAACATTAGATGTATATTTTCATATTCAAATATAAACATTAATTTTCTTGGATAGACTTCATTTTGATTTAATTATACCACTATTTTTCTTCCTCTCTTCCCTTTTATCCTTCTCCCTCAACCATGTGCAGTACTAGAGATAATTAAAATTTTTTTTTACAAAGGCAATCATAATGCTACTAGTTACAATCTAGCCTAAATCCTAAAAACAAGCTACTGGTTGCTTTAGACATTTTCTTATCATATATATATATATATATATATATATATATATATATATATATATATATATATATATATATATATATCCTAATCCTAATATTATACTAATGTAGGTCACTGTGTAAGATGTTTCCTTATTTTGATTGTATAAATATGGAAACAAGTGATAAGATTTTTGTGGGTTGGTAAAAACATAATGTAATCTAGCAAGTTTAATCTTTTTAAAAACTTTATAGCTTATAATGTCCACTACAGTTTATTATATATCTTTTTTTCTCAAAATCTTTAGACTTTCTAAACATGTTACATTTTATATGATATTTTAGGGTCCTAGAATCAAAAGTTCTAGGTTTTGTTACTAGTTTCACTCTTCCCTATGTCCCTTGTTTGATATGTTTTTGTCTGTCTGCCTATAAGCTTAAGTTCTTTGGCTGTAATGATTGTGAGGATGCTTTGAGAACAAAATTTTATATTTCCTGGAAGTAGTCAATAGTCAGTAGAAAATCTAGATGACAGTAGAATTATGTTTGTTGTTGTTTTTAATTTGTTACTGTTACTGCTATGATTTCCATTTGGTCTCAATACCCATCCCACAAAGTTTCCTTATTATTGAAAAAATTTTACAATTTTTGACTTTGCCAACAGTTGGGGAATAGCAAAGAGGTATATTTAGATCTCTTATTTTGTTTTTAGGTTTGTTATTGTCTTTTAAAGAGTAACTATCCACAAAGGACTTAAATCCATGTTCATAGTTATTTTTAGACTATTTGCATAATTTTATTACTATGTACTGTTAGAGTAGTAAATTGAATTTAATCCTATTTACTTAGGGAGATATTGAATGGTCAACAATTGTAGGGTGGAGTTTTGTGTTGCTTCATGTGTCATTATAATTTGTTATTTTATACATATTTTTAAAAGTTTTTATGTTTATTCTGTTTTCTTCAACTATCTTTTAATCAACTCTCTCTTTGGTTCCCAAGAATGGTGTCCTCTCTTTTAGTCTAAATTATACACTAAAAATATTTTAATAGTAGTAATAGTAGAGTGAGCAGCTCTAAGCACATCCAGGAATATCCATACCATTATGGATATTCATTGGGAAAAATTCAGGATTCTAAAAATTCATAACAGCTTCAAACACAGTTTGGTGATATTAGGAATTAAAAAAAATAAACTAGTTAATAAATACAAGCAAATCAGCTTTTTTACATTAAAAAGTGGAGTTCCCCTTTTACATGGAGTAATATTATGTCCTTGCCCTTATATTAACAAATAAGTTAATGGAAAAATTAAGTAAACACATAAACCAATTACAAATAGAAATTAACAAAAGTTAAAAAAAAATTCAATCGGGTTATACTGAAAGTACTTAAAAATCATGCCTAATTTATCCTCTCTTCCTTAGGAATGATGGTTAGTCATTTTTTTCTTAACTTACTAAGGAGAAGGTCTTTTTTTTAGTATGTGAAATAGTTTAAAAATGTTTCAGTTTGAAGTAAAATTCAAGACTTAGGACTAAATTTATTAGCTATCTTATTAGACTAGGTACTCGGCCTCATTTAGTATCACTGATTTTTTTCTTCCCAATTTGTCATGTTTGTTGTTCTATGTTGTATATATTATTATTGTGTTTCTTGCTGTCCTTAGTTTCTGTGACTTAAAGATGAATTATAAGTTAGTGTTTAGTCAGTATCATATTATATTTGTTGTTTTTGGTGCCAGAGATTTGCAATTTGTTTTGTTTTTTCTGCCTTCCTTAGGACATGGTTTCTATCCACTTTGTGTCTTTTCCATTCTCACTAAAGAGATAGTGGTTCTGAAATTTTTAGCTTTAGCCAAGGTCATTTCATTAATCAGCTATAAATTACTTGCGGAACATTTTTTTCAGTTTTTTAAATAGAAAAACTGTAATCCTTAAAAATTTTTATAATGTTGCTTTCAATTTTTTTACTTTTCTAAGTCTAGACTAGGGTTTGAATTGCATCAATCATGTTGTTCGGTGATGATGATAGTTTGCAGATTTCCTGTAAGTGTGTGTTGAATTTTCAGTAGGGTTGAACTAGACTGATACTGCTTAAAAATATAAATGCATTTGTACCATTTCTGATGATGTGGATATAGATGAAACCTTAAAAACCTATTCACATTCCAAATTGACAGTGCTCTACTTCTTTTATGAAAAAGAAGACTGCTTCTTTGTCCTTTTTCAGAATTTGTAGTCTTATCTCAAGTTGAGTAATGAGGAGTTTCCTTCTCCTCCTTAAAGACATTGAAAGAATTTGTGTCCTTGTAAGGAATCTGTACCCATAATCAGTATACTTATAAATGGCACCTTTGCCTAATTAGAGCAAATTCAAGACTGCAGGTTAGATATATGGCATTTCTGTTATCTTTAAAGAGTGGGTTATGTTTGGTGATCAATGAAATCCAACCTTCTTCCCCTCTTTGTAGTAAGCAAGTTAACATGATCTTAAGCCTGCTGATTGACTTTTGATTATGGGAATTTCTCACTGTTATCCTTGACAAAATTTAGCTTCTAAAGGAAGAAAGAAAGAAAATTAAGGAGAAGAAAGGAATGGCTTCCAAACCAAGAGAACTTGATGATAAAATAACAGGTGTCTTATATAGAATCTCAGGACATCAAACTAATAAATTGAATTTTACTTGTTATGTAGAAACGCAGTCCACAGAGGACTGATATAATATTCCCTTACAGAAAGTTACCCACAGAGAAGCATAATGAATAGGAGAAAGCAATAAAATTAAAATAATAAATTGTCTGCAAAAAGACTTGTAATAAATAAGCCTCATCATCAACTTTTATGAAATAACTTTTGTGAAAATTATCCAGCTGTCTACTCAGGGTCAGACTTCATAATGGAGGTTTAGGAGCACCCTTAGAACAAGAAAAAAGGATCATCGTTGGCTGAGAAAAGTGGGGACAAGTTATTATGTCTACATTTTTTCATTTTAAATAAAAAATCATGATTTTATTTTGAATATCAATAAACCAGAAAAAATAGTTTTTTAATGTCATGAAATATATCCTTGAAAATGGTAACAATCCTAACATTGCTCTGGTTTGTTCTGTTAAGTTTACATTGATAGCTAAAGCTGGTTACATACTGATGGGATTTTGTTTAATTTAGTGGTCTTTCTAGTGGATCTGATTCTGGGATAGTAGACTATCCCTTGGGCTGGCTATCAGCTCCAAAACTGATTATTTGGCCCCAATAGTCATCCTCCACTCCTCTCCACAGCAGCATTTTAGATTCTGCTTCTAGAACTCTCCAAGACTCAGCAATAGATGGCATTTTATCTAATCTTACCTGGAACCAGGTTACTTACCTCACTTGCCTATTGGTTGCCATATTGCCACTGAAGAACCTTCCTCAGCTTAGTATCTCTCGTTATGTGGCTTTGCCACTGTTGTAATGCAAATTTGTGTGCTTGTAGTTGTATCCCAGAGTTTATCTCCGTACAATCCCTATTACAGAGTGAGTGCTTAATCAATGCTTATTCCGTCTTCCCATCTGTATACATATTCTAGAGCTGCCTGATTGAATGGTAGCCACACCAACCATTGGTAAGGGTGAAAAAACAAGTCAAAGAGCATCTTTTAAGGGCTTCTTGTGTGCTGGGTATTGCCCTAAACACTGGGGGATAAATGGCAAAAATAGCTCCTCTTGTCAACGAGCTCACATTTTAGTGGGGGAGTTTGCATAACAACCTTGCACATATAAATAATATCAATCTGGCTTAGAAAAGTGTGAGCAGAGAGGAAGAGGAGGCACCATTTGAAGACAAAATTCATAACAATGAAATGACTTATTGATTAAAGTAACTACTATTTTTGGAAATCTTGTGATCCAGGAGACCATAGCTTAAACATGCTGTAAAACATGCCTGCATTGTTGCTTTTTCTGTTCACACATCTGTGGAGATCATAGAATGAAGAGATGAAGAAAAGAAATTAAATAGAATTAAATGCAAAATAATGAGTAAATGGCAGTATAAACTACTGTAGAATTATTTTAGCATAGATTTTTGTGCTTATTTATATTCAGAGGAAGTGAAGCAATATTTGCTTGCAGAACTAGTCAGTTATAAATGAGATACAAAATAAAGATTTAATCTTAATGAAAGGATTGCTTACCATATAATTGAAAATATAGAGTATGCTTCCATGAAACGAAAGCAAAATAAAGTATTACTTTTATAAGATGCATTTGGAGTGAGAACCTTGATTTTTCTAGTTACTTTTATACCAAGATTTAGAAAGTAGTCTCAAAATATTACTGCATAAATTTTATCTCAGTTCAGGATTTCTGATAATTTTATTTTTTATTCTGTATTTGTATCTTTTGGACCATATTTCTTTTTCTGACTTTTATTTTTAAATTTCTTTTTTTTTTTAATCAACAGCTACTTTTATTTTAGATACATTTTTAAATATAAAAAATTATTGCTACTCTTTAATTTTTACTCCATTTCTATAATATTCCTTTTCTTCCCCATTAACAAATCATCCTTTGATGAAAAAATAATAATATTTAATATTTAGACAAGTTTTTGGACTTATAAAGCACTTTATAGATATTTCATTTGATAATTGAATTAAAAAGAAAGGAATTTGAGGTTCTACCTTCTTATCAAGTAAAAGGACAGTGGGAATTGTAGATGATGAAGCAGTTGTGGAAAAACAGGCACACTGACGTATTACTTGTCTATGAATTCGTATAATCATTCTGGAAAGTAATTTGGAATTATGCAGATAAAGTGACTAGAATGTCAGTTCCCTTTCATCTAGAGATTCTACTGCTAGGCAGATGCCCAGAGGAAGTCATGACAAAATAAGAGGCTTTATATATATGCCTGAATATTTATGACAGCTGTTTTTGTGATAGCACAGAACTAGAAACAAAGTGAATGTCCATCATCTGGAGACTAGCTAAATAAATTGTGGTACATGAGTGTTTTGGAATATTATGGTGCTATAAGAAATGAACATGATAAGTAGAGAGAAATATGGCAAGGCCATGAACCACAAAGACATTGACTATCACAATAAAAATGTAAAGAAAACACCAACAAAATAATCAAAATCATGTGCCAAAACATAATCATGTTTGCTCTTTCAAGATATTAAAATCCTATTTCTCCTTTTGAGAATTATTTGTTAAAATAATTATACTTTGTTTCTATTGGGCTTATATCCCAAAGAAATACTAAAGAAGGGAAAGGGACCTGTATGTGCCAAAATGCTTGTGGCAGCCTTGTTTGTAGTGGCTAGAAACTGGAAAATGAATGGATGCCCATCAATTAGAGAATGGCTGGGTAAATTGTGGTATATGAATGTTATGGAATATTATTGTTCTGTAAGAAATGACCAGCAGGATGAATACAGAGAGGCTTGGAGAGACTTACATGAACTGATGCTAAGTGAAATGAGCAGAACCAGGAGATCATTATACACTTCAACAACGATATTGTATGAGGATATATTCTGATTGAAGTGGATTTCTTTGACAAAGAGACCTAACTGAGTTTCAATGGATAAATGATGGACAGAAGCAGCTACACCCAAAGAAAGAACACTGGGAAACGAATGTGAACTGTTTGCATTTTTGTTTTTCTTTCCGAGTTATTTTTACCTTCTGAATCCAATTCTCCCTGTGCAACAAGAGAACTGCGCGGTTCTGCAAACATATATTGTATCTAGGATATACTGCAACATATCTAACATATATAGGACTGCTTGCTATCTAGGGGAGGGGGGTGGAAGGAGGGCGGGGAAAAATCAGAACAGAAGCGAGTGCAAGGGATAATGTTGTAAAAAAATTATCCTGGCATGGATTCTGTCAATATAAAGTTATTATAAAATAAAATAAAATATTAAAAAAATAATAATTATTATACTTTGGGGAATAGTTTTGTTCTTATATATTTGAATTAATTGTTAAAATATCTTTACTATCTGATGCATATTAACAATATTTAATACAAAACTTTCCTTCCCTCTTCTAGATCTTCCCTTTTTATCTTAGTTGCATTGATTTTGTTTGCACAAAAGCTTTTCATGTAATGAAAATTATCCTTATTTTTTATCTCGAGAAAGCATTTTCTATTCATTCCAATTAATTATCCAAAGGTTACATGCATCATTAGGATTATAACTTTTATATAATATTCTGAAAATCCTACATATAGTTAGTTTTGGAAGGTCATGGTGTTTTTTGTTTGCTTATTTGTTTTTTAAGATAACATATTTCTATGATTCTGAAGTTGTTAGGTCTTTTTGCCTAACCAGTAACAGAGTTTTTTACTTAAAACATGATGAAAATGATAAAATAATTAAAAATGAGAAATGATAAACTTGAGGGTAGAAAATAACCTATCGGTATGTTTGAAAAGAGTCCAAATAACACTGATACATTGTTGGTGGAATTGTGAACACATCCAGCCATTCTGGAGAGCAATTTGGAACTATGCTCAAAAAGTTATCAAACTGTGCATACCCTTTGATCCAGCAGTGTCTCTACTGGGCTTATACCCCAAAGAGATACTAAAGAAGGGAAAGGGACCTGTATGTGCCAAAATGTTTGTGGCAGCCCTGTTTGTAGTGGCTAGAAGCTGGAAAATGAATGGATGCCCATCAATTGGAGAATGGTTGAGTAAATTGTGGTATATGAATGTTATGAAATATTATTGTTCTGTAAAGAATGACCAGCAGGATGAATACAGAGAGGACTGGTAAGACTTACATGAACTGATGCTAAGTGAAATGAGCAGAACCAGGAGATCATTATATACTTCAACAATGATACTGTTTGAGGATGTATTCTGATGGAAGTGGATCTCTTCGACAAAGAGAGCTAATTCAGTTTCAATTGATCAAAGATGGGCAGAAGCAGTTACACCTAAAGAAAGAACACTGGGAGATGAATATAAACTGCTTGCATTTTTGTTTTTCTTCCCGGGTTATTTATACCTTCTGAATTCAATTCTCCCTGTACAACAAGAAAACTGTTCGGTTCTGCACACGTATATTGTATCCAGGATATACTGTAACCTATTCAACATGTAAAGGATTGCTTGCCATCTGGGGGAGGGGGTAGAGGGAGGGAGGGGAAAAATCGGAACAGAAGTGAATGCAAGGGATAATGTTGTAAAAAATTACCCTGGCATGAGTTCTATCAATAAAAAGTTAATTAAAAAAAAAGAAAAGGAAAAAGAAAAAGAAAGAGCTATTATTATAAAAAATTTAAAAAAAAAAAAAAAGAAAGAAAAGAGTCCAAATAAATTAAAGTACAATAGTTATTAAGGGAAATCTCTAAATAGAATATCATGGAGCATATCATTTGATATTATTGCTAGAGAAAGAATACTAGGTTCTAAGGACTTTGGGTCTTAGTTGTTGTTTTAGGCATTATCATATACCTAAGACTGATATGGCTGAAATATAATCTTAGTCCTGGTACAGCCAAACTAACACCAGTGCAGCCAAACTAACACCAGTGGAAGCATCTTTTATACATCCTTCCCAGACCTTGTGTTCTAAAAGGCTGAACTTTAAGTTCATGTAGTTGAGTTTTTTTTTTTTTTTGTAATATCTGATTTTCATAAACTCATTTGGGGTTTTCTTGGCAAAGAAACCAGAGGTTCTCTACATTCTTCTCCAATTCATTTTACAGATGAGGAACTGAAGTAAGCAGAGTTGAGGGATTTACCCTAGGTTATGTAACTATCTGAGGTTGGATTTGAACTCAGGTTTTCCTGACTTTTGATTAGTTACTTTAAACTACTAAGCCTTCTAACTGCATATATGTTTTCTTATACATACCTAAAAGTGGCCTAGGCTAAATGCATATAATGTCTAATCTTTTTCTTTCCCTTTTCAGTTATCTTCCTCTCCTCTGGCTTCTTATATTTAGTTTAGTTATTTCTATTTTTATTTATTTTTTAAAGGAGTATTTTCTTTGCATTGTTTTCATTAAATTTCTGCCTTTTGAGTCTGTCCTGAGGTTTTAGTCTTTGATTTGGGGATTTTATCCACATTTATTCTTTTTTAAATCTCTTGTGTTCCTTATGGGATTCTTCAAAGCTTTAAGTACCAGCCTTGAGCTCCTCTTCTAAGCAATTTCTGTGTCATTTCTTTCTTAGATCTTGTTCCCTTATCCTTTTATATACTATGTCTCACTCTTTAAAAAGTATTGATTTATGAGGAAAATGATATCACATGGAAGCAGGGCCCCAGGGTAGAACCTCTCATGCTTTCCTATTCTAGCCTCCCTACCTAGACTTATTGCTTCCTACTGGATTTTCCATGTCATCTCTTGCCTATGTGTCCCTTTCCCTCTTTTGGATTCCAGACCATTTTAAGAACTTACGTAGACTTTCTAGGCAATGGAAATAATAGCACTCTCATAGAGAGTAAGTATCTTTCTAATGTGTCAACTGCCTCTTCATAAGGTTTTTTTGAAGAAAACTTTGATTAAAATTTTTAAATGAAATATTCATATGTTCTTTAAGATTGTTGCTTTTTGTGGCTCTTTTCCCAGTTTTTGCCCTAGTTCAATATGTTTTTGTTCTAGATATTTTCATTTTTTTTTTACATCTTTAGAGAGGTTCTTCATTCTAACGTCATGTCTTTCCAATCTGCTAATTAAGTTTTATAATTTTACATTTATTATCCTATTGTGGGGATGATTTCTGCCTTGTTTATTCTTTATATACATTTAAAAATCTAAGTTCTAACATTTCTTTCTAATTTATTTTATGGATTTCATTTTTTTCCTGAATCATCCTGGATTTTCTTATTATTCTCTCTTCTCTTGGGAATCTATGGCATTCTGTGTTTCTTCAATGATTGGTTCCACCCTCTTAAAACAAGGGTTTTATATTCTTTTTAAGGATTTGCCAGTCATTCTTCCTTTTGGTTTTAGGATATACTTTGTTGATTCATCTTTTTGATATCTCAGTTTTTTTATTTATTTTGAAACTCTTAGTAGTCTCCTATCCTTGCATTTTTTTCTCTGCTTCGTTCTTCCTAAACCTATTCTGTTTCCTCTTGAAATTTTCATTTTGACTCTCTCATCCTCCCTATCACCTCAGTTCTGTTCTTTATTTCCTTTCTTTGCAGCCTTGACATATTCAACTATATTTTGTCCTCTACCTTTGGTTCTTTTGCTCTGATACCATTTGTGCCCTGCTAATCCTCAACTCTGGGTCCCTATCTTCATCTTTTCTTCTCTAGTAGTTTTCTTAATCATAGAAGTCATCCTTACTACATCAATTACAAATTTATATATTATCCAGCCTCATCTGGACTTGCTTTATAGTTCAGGAAAATTTTTATTCTTTTTTATTCTTATTCCACTTCAGCAATTGCGACAACTTTTACTTCCTTCCTAAAGCTCCCAGTGCTGCCCCAAACCTCTTCTCTTAGAAGAAATCCTGTGAATTATAGTAACTGCATTTCTATAAGACTTTTAAGTTTTGCAAAGTATTTTACATACATTATTTCATTTGGGTCTTTCATCCTGTGAGATAGGTGATATTGTTAATCTCATTTTACAGACCAAGGAACAGAAAAATTAATTGTCCAACTTCACATAAGAAGTGTCCTAGGAAGAATTTGAATTCAGATTTTCCTGACTCTAGGTCACCTTTCTACATCTTTACCCATTGTTATATTCTTTACTTCTTTCTCTTTGCCTTCTTTTTGGCAAAACTACCTTTTCTCTCTGTGTTCTTGATCTCTGTTCTTCTCATATTTTTCCTTCTCTTTCTATATCCAATCTGTCCTTCACAGCAATCTTCCTAAAGAACAATTTTGATCATTTTGCACATTAGAAATAACACCAGATTTGGAGTCAGAGAATCTGATTGCAGTTAATTCAGAGTTTTGCTGATAATTATTTTTGAGACAATTATTCCAGAGGCACTAAGGCTATACAAAGATGAAGATGAGATCATCCCTATCCTCAGGAAAATTCTGTTGGAGATGGTGGCTGTGGTGGTTCAGTTTATGAACTTATACATACATATACAGGAAAAAAAAAGGCAAGAAAATTTTGGGAGAGGTTTTTGCATCTGGGAAAATCTGGAGAAGCTTCCTGTAAGAGGTGGCATTTGAGTCAGCCTTTGAAGTGTACTTGGGATTGGCATAAGGGAGGGGGAGTATATGGTCGAGGTTTAAAGGTAGCCATTGCCAAGGCAATGGGAAATGGAGTGTCATGTGGGTTACAGAGTCCATGAAGACAAGAAATGTTCAATAATTTTGAAGTTATAGATTGGGGTCAGGTTGTAAAGGATTTAAAATGCTCAACAAAAGAGTTTTGGTTTGGTTTTAAAGTAATAGAGTTTATTTTGGAGTGGAATACTTTAGGGGAAGCCATTTAGCTTCTTTGGACCTTAGTTTCCTCATCTGCCACGTAGAAATGGCTCAGCTAATCTTGAAGTTCCTCTTGCTCTGAATCTAGGAGGCATACCAGACCATCCCACAGCTCTTTAGCTTGTCTCTGTTTTTTGTATAGGGAGAAATGCAGACTTGTTACCTATTATTTATGTTCCTCATTTGCATTCAGGCTTCCTTTTCTTTACAGCTCCCTCCTTTTTGAGTTCTGCTATCTTGCAAGGAAATAGGATTTACAGCTGATTCTTGAGTTCCATTCTTCCTGCTCCACCTTTGATCATTCACAATGTTGAGTTTTATAGACTGCAGATTCTCCCTGTATCCGACCACTGTGTTGTTGAGGTTGCCCACCAAAATGTTGGGGTTACGGGTCTGTATTGGCACTTGACCAACCCCAAGAAGGAGTTAGTGGGGGAGGGAGATTATGCCATTGAGTGATGGGCTAACCCTAAAAGAGATTTGGCAGTCTAAAAAGAGTTAGCTATAAAAAGAAGAAAGATGCCATGAGGCAGGAGTCCACCGTAGACTAGCAAGCTAAATTCTAATAGAAGTTAGTGAGGAAATTTTAGTAGAATAAGTCTTTTTAGGGAAAATATTCTCAGGGGCTGACATCATAATTTGACTTTCTATTTAGAGACTATTACTGTGATTGTTGTCAATGCCAGGTATTTGGATTGAGAATTCTCCTGAATATCTCCACCTGGGGTGAGGCTTTAATAAAGTTCAAAAAATGCCTAACTAAAGTCAAAAAGGTCCATTTATAATCCTATCTGTGCTCCTCCTTGCTTGCCCTGGAGAATAGCTAGACTTCTTAATTATTTACACTAATTCAGGCTCTCTCTGTTAAAAGCCTATCTAGCATCCAGGAACTTATCCACACCAGATAGTTCCTCCATCCCATGGCTGCCTCATTCAGTGCTTTGCAGTGCCACCTCCTTCACCAAGGCTTACACCCCACCTCCCTCTTTTATTTATTTATTTATTTTGCTCTGCAGATTTGTGTACATGTTGTGTTACCTCAGTAAAATGTTCACTTCTAGTGGGCAGGAATTATTTTGGTTTTGTGGATGTGTTTGTATTTCCAGTCTAAGCTGAGATGCAAATATTTAAATACTTGGAAATTGAAATTAATTAAATCTTATTTCTGTTGAGTTTGGGAGCAGCTAGGTTGCCCAGTGGACTGAGTGCTGGGCCTGGAGACCTCAGTTCAAATTCATATAGACAGTAACTGTGTGGCTTCTGGCAAATCACTCCACCTTGTCTGCCTCAGTTTTCTGATCTGTAAAATGAGCTGGAGAAGGAAACGATCAAGAACTCTGCCAAGAAAACCCCACGTGGGGTCACAAAGAGTCAGGCATGATAGAAATGAAGAACAGTCTGTTTAGTTTAATGAACACTAGTTGAATCTTGATTTTGTCATCTACAAGATTAGCTTAACAACTCTGAATTTTTTGCTTACAGATTTGCTAAGCGTGTCATCTTTGTCTTTGTACAAGGCCCCAAATATGGGTTCATCTAAAAAGCCTGTAGAGATCTCCTTCAGTCTTGGCTGGGGTTTGTCACCCCATCAGCTGATTACAAGGGGCTGGCCTGTGAAGAATCTACCCAAACCCTAAGTCCCCAGCTGGTGAACAAATTGTCAGTTTGTCAGCTGTTGGGTTGAAATCTGAGTATATTATATCTGTGGCATTTTACTAATAGCAAATTTATTAATTCAGTTTTTAATTTGTTTTGTGTGATTTCATTTTGCTGATCCCTTTTTGACTCATAATGCTTATACAATATCAATTTATCATTTCTAGAATTTTGCCAAGGAACAGCTTCAATATCTCCAATCAGTAGTTCTCAGAACCTACTTTTTTGAAAGTCAGGATTCAAGTTCATCTACAGCCATCTGACTCAGCTCCTGTTCTCTAGGAATTCTCATAATTACACCCCTGCTCTACCTTGTAGATGAGAAAACTAAAACTCAGCAAGATTGCACAGCTAGTTAAGTACAGAGCTGAGATGAGATCATAGATCTCATGGCACCTAATACCCTTCCTCTTGTGTCACTAATGAAATTAGTGACAGAGACATGGAGACCTCTTCTCCCCAGGGTTCTTCATGCTCTATCCTGATCTTCAAAACAAACAGGAAAAAAGTAACCATTGTGGAAGGAAGGGTTCTAGGTCATTGTTGTTGATTTTGCCAGAGAAGTAGTAACCAAAGTATAGCTACTTCTTTTGTCTGCTTCTTCGTAGTGTAAATTTAGTGATCTTTTCATATGAATTGGTAATTCTCAAGTTATGTAGGAATATAGGTGAGAAACAACCAATGGCTTAGCTACCCTTATAAAGTTAGAGAGACAAAAATTCAGAAATGGAAGTTCTATTCCTTGTTCCATTTTTAAGGCCATTCAGATATGGTTCCTTTCCAGCAGAAGATTGTAGAATATCAAGAGATCATTAATTTAAAACGTTTTGTGACTGAAATCCATTTTAACTTATTAGGAAGGATTATTTTTTGGAAGCAGTCTTTGTATATTTTGAGGAGAGTAAGTCATAATTCTTTAATCTATTTATACACATTGCTTTAAAAGTTTTATTTTACGAAAGTGACAATTTTTAAGACGTTAATTAGAATCTGCTTTACTAAGGTTGGCAAAAAAATGTTTTGCATTATCAGTAATTCAGTATCTTACACTGGTTTGTTGTTGCTGTTTTTGTGAGAATATTGTCCTTAAATGGTTTTAAACACACATCAGCATCATGGGGTTCTCTTAAACATAGCATGAAGTGACAATATCTTTCTGCTTTGTATATTGTGTATAGTGGAGGACATCATTCTTTCTAGCCATGAACTACTAGCAACCTTTGTCCTTTATGTTACCTTTAGTTAAAAAACGAAAATGAGCATGAATGCTGGCTGATGGCCATGTCTTTCTTGCAGCTAAAAATTCATCTGGGAAAGATAAATGGGATTGTAGATTTGGATTTGTTTCATTTCGTGAATGATATGTGACATTTCGTAAATTATTTAGCACTGCAAGGATGGCAGAAATGGCTTGAGCATTGTTATATCAAATGAAAGCAAGAATCCCATTAGTGCAAAGACTGGGTTTTAGCTAGAATCTATCAGGGGAATGTTGTCACTTTAAAATCAGATTGTTCTTTTAATTGCTATTTAAAGGAACAAAAGTGTTCCCAAGGTACTGCAGTTGAACACTCACAAGTAATAACTATGGATCCATAATTATGTGGCACTGATTATCTGGCATTTTAAAAACTGGCAAGAATCAGTGACCAATTTGTAGTACTTTTTTTTTTTAATTTTCTAGCAGACTGTTTTCTAGCTGTGACTAGAAATAAAAATGCCTTTTCATAGTTTCTTTGCTTTCTACCACATTAGAAGTATGAATTAAGCTGAAAGGAAGAGCATAAGAAATGCCTAAATTGTAAAAATACTCCTAATCATCATATGTGGACAATGTGTAAATACTCTGATGGATCTTTCCTTAGATTCAAAATTAATTTTAATCTTTCTAATGTTAGAACGTTAAAGAAAATCATTGAAATTCAATATAGTCTTTAGAGATAATAAAATACTGTTGTTTACTAATTTTCTAAAGTAATCTTTTGAGTGTCTTTTTAAATTACTTAAAAAGTGCAGTTTTTTGTAAGTAAAATTAATATGTACATTGGGGCTAAATTTAACATAATGTGAAATATTTATATCTAACCAGATTTATAAATTTAGGCCCAATTATTTTTTTTTCACTTCATATTATTATGGGTTTGTGTTTCTAATAGATTTTTGGTCCATAAGATTTAAGCAGACAGATTAGAAAATCTAAAAGTCAAACATTTTAACTGCTAGATAACAATTTAAAAACCATTAGATTTCCACTGAAAATTTATTTTTTATACATTATTGTATATTTAAGTTAATGAAAAGAAATCTCTCAAGTTTAGAGTCACCTATTCTGTGCATAAGAACATTACAGTTGCTGGGAGTGGTAAATAGCAATTGAGAAACCTGAAAATTTATGCAGATTTATACATTGTTAAGAGTGATTTCCATAGTGATCCTAATAGGGTGCTAGGGGTTAGACAAATGTTTTCTTGTTTCTTTTATAAAATGGTAATGTCAGAAATTAAGTATTCACCTTTGTTTAGCTTGGTTTATTTTTGAAGTCTGGTGTCAAAAAGAACATATTTTTGAAGCTGTTAATGGTAGCCTTTTTGTCCTGTATAGTGATGCCACCAAAATATTTTATTCTTACTTGATGCCAGTGTTATTTATGTCACTTGTAGAAACTGGACCTTTTTTGGCCAATATTTAATAGATAAACAAAAATAAATTGCATTTAATAAAGTAATGGTCTATTTAAAAAACCTTACTCACCTTAATTATATTCATGATATCTCATTCACCTCAGTATAAACATTGCTTTTATAATTATGAGATATGGTTATAGTTAAGAGATGTTAATTCAGATTTCAGCCAGCTTTGACACTTATTAGCTTTGGTGGTCTGGGGCAGTCATTTACCTTCTTTGGGCCTCAGTTTCCTTATTTATCCATAAAATTTAAAACAGTGCTTTTACTTCTTAACTCATAAGGTTATTATGAATAAAGCCTCTTATGAACTTAATTCACTTATAGAAGTGTGAATTATTTTCTCATTAATCTTTAGATGAATGATTTTGTTAAAATTGTTGTTTATGATAGTATTTGTAACCTCAGATAAGTTCTTCATGATAAATGTTCTTGTTGGCTGCTTTGTGTATAACTGCCTTAGATGTTAGTTTGATAATATTTATTGGATTTATGTAAAACAAAGAGCTTACAGTATTTGCCATTTACTGTTGACTCTTAATTAATGGTAATGGTCATTTTAAATGGGTGCCATTTCCTTGTCTAAGACATATATGAAAATTTTTTGGTTTTGTTTTATTTTCATTTCAAAGTTAAATACCAGGTAACTAAAGTAAAATTCACCACTTTTAAAATTTTGATTTTGATTTTGTTTTAGCCTCGTGCTGATCCCATTCCAATATGTAGCTTCTGTTTGGGGACAAAAGAATCAAATCGAGAGAAAAAACCTGAAGAACTCCTGTCTTGTGCAGATTGTGGCAGTAGTGGTAAGTTAGTGTATTTGTGTGTTGGCTGATAGTTTTTTTTGGTGGTAGGACAGTTTCTTCATAAAATTTAACTCTTTATCCGTTAAAAAATCTTCCCTCTTCAAAGTAGTTTTTCTAACACCATTCATGAGCTCTAAAAATGTTAAGAAGGGAAAGAGACAAATGGGAATTTTTCCTGCCTCATATCATTAATAGTTGTATATAAACGATATTTTGAAGTAGGCCTTGGTGAAAGGGTGTTGGTCTTGGCCTCCAGAAGACTTAAGCTGAATTCCATCTTTGATATTACATTTGTGTGTCCCTGTCACCCTGTGGGCCTGTATCTTTAAAGTAGAGATAATGATATCTTATAGCATTTACTGTGTGGGGTGGTAATACCCAAAGGACACCTTGTCTAGGTAAGATTTTTGCAAACCTTAAAGCACTGCTCTAGAAATGCCAGCTGCTAATAATAACACATTATCATCATTGAAATCCCACTGGACAAGGACTGAGCTGAAATTTCTCTGAAAGTGACGTGAAACCAGAAAAAGACCTGATCTTGATATTTGATCTTCTTCCACAGTAACTTGGGTGATACTTTTCTTGTTTCCGACTTTCTGAATATTTGTAGGCTGGGTCGGTGGGTGAATGAATTTCAAATTTGCAAGTTATATTACAAAATGAACACATTTATTTTAAATAATCCAGAGCTTTAGTTTAAAGATTTTTCCACTTAGAACACTTCTTGGTTTAGATTGTGGTACCTACAAATGAATTGTGATATTTTAATATAACTCAAAGGAAAAATGGGGGGAGGGGAGAAGAGAGAGAGGAGGATCAGTTATGTGGATGTAAGAATATTAAAGAAATATCCAGAAATAAGAAAAAATCCTATATAGCTATAGTTTTAAAGCTAGGCAGAGAGCTGCTGACAGATTATTGTTAGAGTCAATGTTTTCCTCAAAAGGTATAAGTAAATTGAAATGCTGTTCTGTTATCACTAAGAGCTGCTAATAGATAAGAGAGTAGGTAACCTGCTTAAATAAAGAGTAATGAAAATTCATTGTCTTTTGTCTTGTTTAATAGTGTTGCCACTATTTAGTGGCCTTTAGCCTGTGGTTGAGAAGAGAGAGATGAATAAGACATTTTTTCTTCATGAATAATATACTTACAATGTTTGCTTAAAGAGACCTTGACAGTCTCTTAGATACAGTTTCATTAAAAATCATCTGTCTGGTGATAATGTTATACATAGTGGCAAAGACACAGTGATATTATCAGTATATTCTATTTAGTTAAATCCAGGGGTACAGTGTCATTTTTTTATGTTGGGATAGGTGGTATCCCATTCGTCATTAGAAACTTTGGGTCCTAATTCTTATTTATGCAAGCATTCAACAAAATGTTTTTTGAGTAACCAATCTGTAAGCATTTATTAAGCATTTACTATTTCCCTGGCAATATACTAAACAGTAGATATACAAAGAAAGGCAAAAAATAGTTACTTTTTCCTAAGAAGCTTATAGTGCTGGAAATGTATAAATAACTGTTCATACAATATACATACACAATTGATTGAAAGTAAACTTAGGGAGGAAGGTTGGCCGCTGAAGGAACTAGAAATGGCTTTCTGGAGAAAGTGGAATTTGAGCTGAGTCTTGAAGGAAGCTAAGTATTCTAAAAAGTAGATTAGAAGGAACATTCCTGGTATGAGCAGAGTCAATGCAAAAGGCACATAAGTGGGAGATGAGTTTTGTGTGCAAGGAACCTTAATATAGATGAGTATGGAGAGGGAAATAAAGTATAAGAAGAATGGAAAAGCAGGAAGATACTCTCCAGATTGTAGAGAACTTTAATCGAAAAAGTACTTTATATTTAATCTTGGAGGTAATAAAGAGTTTATTGAGTCAGGAGTGAGTTATGTTTTAGGAGAATTTGTCAGCTGAGTCAGAGTATAGATTGGACTAGAGGAAGATTTTAGATTGGGAACCCATATAGAAAGCTGTTGTTAGAATATCCCGGTGAGAGATGATGATGTGAAGGATGTTTTAGCCCCACAAGAGAAGAGGCAAAGATGCATCTGACAGATGGTGTAAAGATAAAAAGAATAAGATTTGACAGTGCTTTGGAGTGAGAGTGAATAGTGGAGGATAATACCAAGGTTGCAAACCTGGGTGACAAGGAGGATGTTGGTGTCCTCTGATTTGAAGAGGAGCTGGGGTTTGGACGAAAGATAATGAATAATTTCTATTTTGGATATGTTGAGTTTGAGGTGCCTCTGGGACAGTTTGAAATCTCCAGAAGCGATTGATGATTTGGAATTGGAGCTCAGAAAAGATATAAAAGCTAGATATGTAGAGCTGAGCATCTTCTGCATAGAAGTGATGATTATTAGATCCATGGGAGCTAATGAGTTCACTAGTGAGACAGGGTAGAAAGAAAAGAGAACATGCAAAGCAAAACAATGGATTCCATCAACTTCTGAATTTTCTCATGCCGCTTTCCTTTGAATAAATTATTCTGCCTCACAGTTTTGTAGTTTTATTTGTCCCCAAACCAAGTCTTATATCTGAGGAACCTAAATAAACAAAATATTAACTGATATGGGAATGGGGACAGGAAGGAGAAAGGTGATTTCTTTTTCAAATGTTTCTTTTCAAGTATTCCTTTGATTGTGGGTGATATATATTTGAGTGGTAAAGAGATTTCTTCTTGGTTTATAAATTCAAAACTTCCTGCATAAAAAATAAGCATTATAGTTCTTGGTTTTTTTAAAATGAAGTCCTCCTCTTGCTCAAATCAGAGGACTGAGAAAGGGATATGTTAGACTGTTATGTAGCTTTTCATTTCAGTGTACACGAGTTTTATCTTCTTGGAGATCATATGGAAGTCTTGTTTTCTTTTCATTTGGTTTAAGGAAGTGATGTTTAAGACACGATTTTAAAAAATATATATTTTAAACAACTTTTATTTACTTTTAATAAGAAAAAGAATAGTATCTAGAAGGCTTGTATAGCAGAAATTAATGTTCAGATGAGTTTAGCCTCTTCTTCAGGTAGAGAAGTCTTAAAGCCTTTCAACGAGTGTATGTTTCATTGCTGAAACTCAAGCCTGAGGAATCTTCACTTCCTTTGTTTGGCATTATAGGACAGATCAGAGCTCCTCTTTGGGCTTTGCAACTGAATCCTGTCCTAGTGTTCTGGAGAACTTAATCTTCCCCATATTGCCCTGTGCCAATCTGGGCTTGGCTCTTTTAGTCAAAAGACCATTGTTCCTACCACAGGGAAATGCTTTGTAGATATCTAGTTTAGAGGTAGAATCGAGTGGGTGGGTTTTTTTTGTTTGTTTGTTTGTTTTGTTTTTAAAATTGAAGGTTCAAAACCAAATACAATTTACTTTTAGAAGCTATGTGTTATGACAGCCACTGGTGGTAATTATAGTAGAGAGAGAACTCACCGTAATAGCTCAACAGTGCCCCCTAATGCCAGTGGAACTCACTCAAGATTTATTACAGGTTTTTGTGGGCTACTTGTATGCATTTGTTGACCACAGAGCTGAGGTTCTTAACTTTTTTTTGAGTCAGGGATCTCTGGCAATCCGGCAAAGTCATGTTTTTAAATGCAGACAAGAAGAATGAAAAGCACATAGTATTACAGAGGAAACCAGCTATACTGAAATAAAATATAATTTTTTGCCCCATCCAATTTCAGAGAAACCCTGAAATATTTGGGAGATTAGATTAAGAACCCCTATTCCAGCATGATGATGTGACCATGGGACTGAGGAAAAACCCACTGGTGACAGTTAAGGTTGAGGAAAATGAGTTCACAGGTTTAATTGGAACTGTTAGTTTGATCAAAAGGATTCCTAACATAAGATGTTTTCATGAGAAATAGTGAGTACTATAAAACCAGGAGAAAAAAATGGATGGCAACCCATAAGGAGAGTTGATCTTAATGTGTTTCCCATATGTGTCAGATGCTTCAGTAATTGCCCACCTGAAGTCTGTTTTGTGTGATGTTGCATTTACCATTGACTTAGAGTTTTCATTTAGAATCTACTTAGATTTCATTGGCATGTGCAATAAACGTCTCCCCTTGTCTGACTTGACAAAATAACCAGCTTTTTCCTAGGATAATCATAGTGCCAAAAAAGGGCATTTTATTTAACTATGTTATTACTTACAAAATACTTCAGAATCATTCTATTCCACATGTGCATGGCATCTAGCTTTTGTAAAAAATTCTTTTTTATAATATAAATACAATAAAAATGGGTTATCACCAGGTTTATAAATATGTTAGAACTTATTAAAGTTTTACCTGATTTTTATGATTCAACATACTTTTGAATTAACATTTACATTCTTTTTTGCTTTGTTGAGGTTACCAATATTCAGCTCAAACTCTCCCTTCTACATTTTAAAGCTTTCTTAATTCTCACACCCCCCCCAAAAAAAAAAAAAAAAAACCTACCAGTATTTTCACTCCAAAACTATCTTGCCTTTGTTTTGTGTAAATTCTTATAAAGATGTTTTGTGACACCCTACTCCTCTGGAATATAAACTCCTTCAGAGCAGGGATTATTTCACTTTTGTCTTTGTATTCTGTTTTTAGTGAGTGCTTGGCATATGGTAGGCACTTAATAGATGTTTGTTGATTAATTGTGTAAATTAATTTATTTGTCATAAATAGTAGTAATAGGGCCAGATCTGTAATTTCATTGGAATAGTGTAATGACCGCGTATTTAAAATCAGCCGGTGTCAGGAATTCAGGTTAAGGGGAAAATCTTCAATATTTATTGAAGTGAAGAGGTGAATAAAGATTGCAATAGCAAATATAGGCAAGAAAGATTGCGATAGCAAATATAGGCAGTTGCGACAGGAAGCCAGCTTAGAGAGAGAGATGCGAGCCGAGCCAACCGGCAATGGCCATCCCAAAAGTCTCTCCTCCCCTTCCTTTTCTGCTCCCCTGCCTCCACCCACCAAAATCGTCATTTCCTATACAACACATCAGGACTTGCACAAAGAGTGGGTGAGGGCCATTCTTTCTCCAAGCTTATATATTAATAGAGTATGGTCCAATTACTATTTAGCCTCATGTGCTTGGGACCTCAGTGCATCAACTCAAGCCTCAGCCCATTACAGAATAGTGAGCTCCCAGATGATGATACTTCTTCTACCAATGGGTAGAGTAGCACCTTTGTAATTCATAAAGCACTGAGGAGATAAATGACTTAACATAGCTCACAGAATGGAGTGGTGTAAGGAAATCCCACATTTCAATCTTAGATATTTCTATTTGTAGAACTAGGTGAATCAGTCTCTCTGCCTCAGTGTCTCCATCTATAAAATGGGAATAATAACAACACTGGCATCCAGAGTTGTTGTGAAGATGAAATGAGATAATAAATGTAAAATACTAAGCTGTTGTTATTATATGTCAGAGAAGAGAATTGATCCCAAGTTGTGCTGGCTTTGAAGGAAACTATCCACTGCGCCATGCTGCCTCTCTGTTAGATATTATACCAAATCAAATATTCTATTGCTCCTATTACTCGTTAGTTAAAACTTAGTACTCATAAGCTTTGGTGGTGGTGGTGTTCAAATTAGCCAAGCAGAAATAAGTGTTTAACTTTATGATGCTGTGGGAAAATTACAGTATTGTTTTAATTTCAAGTTGACTCTAAAAGCTGTACAGGGAATGTGACGGTATGTTGGAATGGTTCAAAAAATTCATGCCAGCAAAGAAGGATAGCATAAACTAATGAACAGTAACATGACTTACGTACAGAAAACCTGATTTATTTTTTTAACATATCTTATACTTTCTCTCATATTTTTTGTTTGTGCCACAGAAATACTGAAAAAGCTTAGTAATGTTTGCATTGTTTTTAAAGCACCTCTACCAAATATTATTTTACTTATATTGGTACTTGTTCAGTGTAAATAAATTCACATTTCACATCAGGTTAATAAATACTTATTAAGGGTTTGCTATGGCAACATAGCTAGGAACTGTGCTAGATATTGGAAAAATGCAAATCCTGCCTTCAAGGAGCTTACATGGTAGTAAAGGAAACAACATGTACATGAAGTAAATAAAAGAGTAAGTAAAAATAAAATAAACTTTAAGGAATTTCAAGAGGGCAGAAGCATTAATCACTGGAGAATCACTTCAACAGAAGCTTTAAAAGGGAGGTAGTAGTTCTAAGAAGCAGAGGTAAGGAAGGCATATGTTCCAGTCCTGGACATACTGTATGAGGGTAGAAATAGTATATATGGAAACCATCAAGTAAGCCAGTTTGGCTAGAATTATTTTTCTATAAGGATAAGTAATGTGTAATCAGCCTGCAAAACCAGTTTGAAGCTGGATAATAAAGAGCTTGTATTTTATACTAGAGACAACAGTGAGCCATGGAAGCTTCTCAAGTAAGGCTTTGATGTAGTCATACCTGTGCCTTTAGGAAGATCAGCTTGGCACCTTTATAAAGGTTAACTGCTAATACTTCAATAAGCAAGATCAGTGAAAGATCTTTTGTCATCTTTGAATTAGATATATTAGCAAACATCTAAAACACAAAGATATCCAAACCCCTCAAAGAGAAATTATTACAAAATGTATGGATAGGTTGCCAGAATTTTAAGTGGAATTGAAATAAGAATTAATGTGATCCTATTATCATACCTAGTAACTATAATCACTAGTTATTCTATCAGAGTCATTTACCTGGATTATCTTAATTAAGTCTTATAGTCCATCTTAACTGGACTATGAGAAAGTAAAATCAAATGTGTCTTCATCTTTTAGCATTTATCACCATGGGTTATAATATGGCTTCTCCTTAGCTAACAGAGAAATTGATACTTGATACGATGAGGAAGAGGTTACGGAATATTGGAAAGTGAATAAATCATTAAAGAGCCCTAACCTGACTAGTAGTCATACTCCTGAGCAAGTTGGATAAGGAACTGAACAAAGAATATGGTTCACCTCATTCAGCAAATCTTTTATTCATTTCCTTATTCTTCTTTTCATTTTTCAAGTGAAGGGTGAAATTCTTTGGGTTGGCAATTTTATTATTATTGTTACTTTTAATTATCTCTATCTGTACTAATTTCATAGGCTAGCTTTATTATTGGCTAAATAAGTAAAACATGTTCTTCATTGTTTTCAGTGATCTTTAGCTATTTTTTATGATTTCTATGCTGACATCTATAGACTAGATTGTGTACCCTGGGCAAGTCATTTAATCCTGTTTACCTCAGTTTTCTCATCTGTAAAATGAACTGAAGAAGGAAATGGTAAATCACTCAAAAAACAAACAAACCCAAAATCAAATGGAGTCATGAAAAAGTCATGACTAAAAGGTGACAACTCTAAAATTATGTTGAAAATTGTTTCAGTAATTGAATCTTAAAAACAACAGTGGACCTACCCATCCTGTATTATGCTTGCCATTTTCCTACATGGGACTCCACCTAATATGCTGAGACTCTCCTTGAGTTCTCTTAAAACTGAATGGATTTGAAAGAAAACATGGCTGCCCATTTTTTTGGAGGGGAAAGAGTCATAGTTTTTTTCTGGTATATTTCATGTTGCTACTTTCTGATTTCTTGTGCAACCCAGCTGTATCTGCAGGGCTCCTTTCTGTCATCCTTTGGATTATCTCAAGTAGCAAACAATAAAAGATAAGGGAAGAATTTAATAGAAAAAAATGAATTCATATTTTTATAAAGTGCAAGATTTAACAGACAAAAATTGTTTTAAAGGGATAGGCTTTATACATAGATTCCATTTTAATTTTATGGTTGTTGGGTTTTTTAAGTATTTAATTTTTAACAGCAATATTAGTGGGACTTCTGAAGGACTTAAGTTTATTTTATTTGCTATTTAAGGACATTAAGCCACTTTTGATCAGAGTATACCTCTTAATGATGGGATTCTGTCTTTAGAGAGGTTTTGTATATGAAGATATATATGTGTGTATAAATATAAATTACTCATTAGGTATAGAAGTACTTCTAATAAAATAGGGCCACAAATTAAATGGATATGCTTGGATGTCTGTTTCCCAGCTAGAGATTGGCAGCTGCCTGTGACAACAGTTGGTTCTCTTTATATCTTAAATACAGATGTTCAGTTACAGTTTTAAACTTAGAAATAGTATGCTTTTATTAACAGTATTGAAGATTGATTTTGAATGTTTCACTTAAAAATAACCACATTTTCTGGTGGGTAGTATTTTATGAAGTACTTAGTAAGCTTTAGAAAGGAGGGACAGTTTGGCACCAGCCCAAAAATACAGATTTAAACAATGAGCTGCTGCAGTCAGGAAATTATAAGACAGTTTTAAAATAGCAGAATCTTTTTTTTTTTTTTTTTTTTTATTACACCTCCAGGTTTCAACTACAGCTTGGCTATAAGTTCTTTCACATGGGAATTACTAATGTTTTTCCTGGTTTAAAGGCTAAAAAAAAATAAGTAAAGTTTAAAATGTCTACTAGAATGTGGGATAAAAGCCCATCATAAAGGAAGATTAACTGGCCCCTTGGGGTTATTGACACTGTCCATTCTCCCTTAGGATCTTTTGAAATAATTGGATATTTTGGACTGTATAATTGATCTCTCAGTAGTCTTAAGATGAGTTGCACTTGAAAGATACTGGTTTTTCTTTTTGAAATGGACAATTTAATTTTCCAGTAGGATTTAGAATGTAACTTCTGTAAAGTTGAGGCTTCTGTCTGCCCAAAAGGATAGAAGAAATGTCCAGGGACACAAGAAAATGACCTATTACAGCAAGTCTAAAGAGCCTGGGGCGGGGTGGGGGAGATTGATGACCTTCATTTGATCTCAATTTCACCTGCTTCCAAGGTTAATTTCATTTTTTTTGGTTCATTGTCACAGGATTAAATCTTGGGGTACAAAAATAAAAATGGCTTTAACTTGGACCCTTACTGGCACTACTTCTGCCACTGTCAGATTGTGCATTGTTTGACCCACAGTAACAATCATCTCATTTTATTTAGGTTGGGTTGAGTGAAATGTGCCGTTTGGGCAAGTTTCTTTTGAATTTTATGCCTCCAGTCATACAAGCAAGTGTTTATGGTCTCAAGGTGTGTCTATTGAACAGCATTTCTTTAAAATTACATGTTTGCTTTTTTTTTTTTTTTAAGTTGTAGTACATCCTTGGTAAGAATGAATCTGATCTTCCATTTCAGCTACTAGTTACCTCCTCTTCTTATTGATTGGATACCCTTGATTTAGATCGTATTTTTAAGATGAAACTTTATAAGTTTCATATAAAATTCTCTTAGCCAGTCTTTTAATCTTGGAAGAATGAGAATTACTTAAGTGACCTTCCTTTTGCTCCTGAGCTCTTGAGATTTTTAGTCTATAATATATTTGAATTCCATATGTATTTGAAAAAAAACTGATCATAATTTCTTAGACTTCGCTGAACATATGTTTATCCTTTTTATCATTTGTTTATTGTCATATTATCCTTCTTTTAAAACTTAGGTAACTGTGACTTTGGTTTCATGATTTAGCCATGCAGCCAAAGGAATAATTTCAAAGATCATCCTGAGTCCTTTTTCTGAGCACTGTCTAGAGAGCAGTGCAGCTGATAAGCAATCAGTATCTAAATGGTGGTGATGGTTTATGAAAACTCCAGAAGTTCAGGCTAAGTGAAGATAGCATGATACAGATATTCATTGTCAAATTTGTAAGGACTATTATTTATAGTAGCTGTAATGCTCATCAAATTAAAAACCAACAATAACACCTTGACCAGATATTTATATTGTACCATAAATGGGCATTCCTTCATGGGAAATAATTTGTGTAGTCATCCCATTTCTTTTTCCAGGAAAGGGAAAGATGAAACAGCCCATGATTCTGTGATTTAAAAAAAAAAAAATTATTAAAGTCTTAAACATTGATCATTGGCTGGCACCATTGACTGTCTACTAAGTGTACATTAAAAAATGTGAGTCAAAAATTAGAGATAGGAGATGTAGTAAAAGTTTCTTTAACATCAAGCAATTTACATTTTTTTTATAGGACACCCATCATGTTTGAAATTCTGTCCAGAATTAACAACAAATGTAAAGGCCTTAAGATGGCAGTGTATTGAATGCAAGACATGTAGTGCATGTAGAATCCAAGGCAAAAATGCAGTAAGTTCATATTTTAATAGTTAAATGATCTTTTATTAGTATTCACTTTTTTGTGAGTGGGAGAGGGGAAAATCTGTAGACAAGTAGCTGCTTTTCACTTTAAATGTTTCACTGCTATAATTTATTGATATTTTTCTTTTTCATTCCAGAATGCATGGAGATACCATAATACTTAGACTAGTTTTGTTGATTGTTGTTAATTTGGTAATACATTGTTTGAATGACATTTTTCAATTGGGTTAGCCATTGTTCAACTTATTTTGTGTTGCATTACAGGATAATATGCTTTTTTGTGATTCTTGCGATAGAGGGTTCCACATGGAATGCTGTGACCCACCGCTTTCCAGAATGCCAAAAGGTGAACTTTTAGAATCTTTGAAACCTTTCTTTAAAAGTTTAATAGGCATTCACCAGAATCATCTTTGTTTTTGATTTCTCAGAAATAGGTATAAGTCATGCTTAATTACATAGTTTGCCCCATCTACCTATTATTCTACCTTTGGAATGGAATGGGAGTATGATCATCATCGGCAGTGACATGACCAATACATTTATTAAGTCCACTATAATTAAGCAAAGGGTGCCCCAAGAAGCTCCTTGTAGTTGTGAGAGCAAATCTTGAATTGCTGCCTTAAAACTATTTCCCTGCTCCCCCAAAATGTCTTAAATCAGCATATTAATTAGGCAAGGTGGTTTTCTGTGAAAGTTGAGAGTTTTATTAGTCAAGAATTACTTTCCTCAAGGTTGAAAGTACAGAGCTGTTCTATGTTGCCCACCCCAGAGGAACATTGGGAAGAGTGGGCCACTGGAAGAGATGCTGTATTGGAAGTCAGAGGGCTTCCTCTCCAGTTCCAGTTCTGCTCCCTAGTACCTGGCAACTGTGAAGGAAGCTATTTGCCTTGAGATAACCTCCAAGAGTCTCCTGAACTTCTAGGGCCCTAATCAGACTTTAATTATCTTCTCATAATAGTGATGACTGTGTAATTGTGTCTTTGGTTTCTGCAAAGTAAATAGGTACTGAAATTTCCAATCAATTAATTGATATTTTAGGATCATAGATTTGAGCCAGAAGAAACTGTAGAGGCTGCAGATTATAAATAAGGAAACTGAGGCCCAGAATGGTTAAATCATGTGTCCACGGTTTCATAGGTAGCAAATGGGTGAACTCTTGTTCTCTGAGTCCAGAAGCAGAAGACTACCAAAACACTTATGCCCAGATCTAGCTCATAGGACATGAATGTACCTCTATGATAGAGAGATACGTAGGTGGTAGCTTAGCTCAGCCTTCCTTTTGGAGGCTTTAGTTTCCCATTTTGTAATATGTAAATGCAAATATATGTTTGGCTAATTTTAATTTGTTTGTAATTTTCAGTAATAAAGCAGATACCTATGTAAATTCATTAATCATAAGATACCTTTTCTATTGTCCCCCAAGAGACTAAAGGTTTTTAATTTCTGATGAGAGAGGCAGGTTGGGAAGTAGGATAAGTTTGGGAAGAATACATAAGACATTGGGAAGTAGATTATGAAGGCCTTCTCATGTAAGGACAGACTGTTACCATCTATTTGCCAGTATTTATTTTTTCAAACTAGGGAAATTCACTTGACAGTGGTTTCTCAGAAATGTAAGAAAGGATAAATGTTCTTTTTTCCAATTTTCCTGGAGTAAAAGTTCCCCACAGCAACCATCTTGTGTGCAACATGTTAAAATGACAGTCAATGTGTAATATCAACAACCTAAAATAAGATCTATTTGTTTTTTTCTAATATAAAAATATCTAGGGATGTGGATTTGCCAAGTCTGCAGACCAAAGAAAAAGGGAAGAAAACTCCTTCATGAGAAAGCTGCACAAATTAAACGACGATATGCAAAACCTATTGGACGACCGAAAAATAAACTAAAACAACGAATGTTGTAGGTTGATTTCTTATGAGAATATTACTCTTTGGGATCCAAGATAGATTAACATGATGACATGACCGCCTTAGTCTTCATCACTTTATTTCATTGTCAGTGCCTAAATAGTTAATGCTTTGTGTATAAACTATGAAATAATTTTGGAAATAACAAATACAATTATAGTTGGAATTTTGTGGCTTTCTTTTGGCAAAAATCATGAGGCCTAAGTAATATTAGTTCAAGAAGGTGCAATAAAATAAGCTTCATTGATTAGTTTGCTTTATCACTGGCTGAATGAGGGAAGAACTTAATTCTATAAATATTGCATACATTTTAAATCAAGTTCATTATCTGAACTGAGGCCATTCTTACAGCAAATACCATATTTTAAAGGCTTCCTGCTTCTGAGTCTAATTCTCACAAATAAATTTTCCAGAAAGCTTCCAATATATCACAGCAGATCCAGAATGATCAGAGAGCTAGACAGAACCACTTGGCACATCATCTAATATAGGTGCTCCTTTATTTTGAGTTCCCTGAAATCTTGTCTGGTTTTAGTTTCAAGATGAAAACATGGCTTCCAAACATGGCTAAGTTTTTAGTAAAGATATCTTTATTTCATGGTATTCTAGTTTTGTTTCTAAATTCTCATGTTGACCTGTTCTGACTTTTTTGTTGTTGTTGTTAGAAATTTCACATGAACAGGTAGTGGCTTTAAAAAACAAACAAACAAACTTGTTTTTCCTATAAAGAATCCGCCTTTCTTAGGTTAAATGCCTCATTTGTTAGAATATTATTCTATGTAGGAAATTTGATCATAGGGAACAATTGGCACTTTATAAAGGCTAAGAACAGGAAGCAGTGTCAAAATCTTTTTAGTCATGAGCTGTTGTGTCTACTCTTCTGTCTTGATTACATTTGGGATTCATTCAGTATAGTTAGTAATTTTTAGGAAACTTTATTGGAATCCATTGACTTTTTTTTTGAATGTAGTTTTTGCCAGATTCTAGAGGTAAATGTACTAGATATTGAAGAAAATCTTCCTTATATTAGCATCATATGAAGCAGAAATTGTTTTTACATTCATTTTTCAAAACGATTGTTCCCTAAATGAGACTGTATGAAAAAAAAAAAATGAGACTGTATGCTAAGACTACAAGTTTTTAAAAAAAAAAAAAAAAGGATCTCATCTTCTTTAAAAAAGGATATAATGGAAAATTATATTTGGCACCAGTCCTAATTTGGTAGAAAACTGTCTCATGAGTTCTTAGAATCTTTAAAAATAAGCCAATGTCTCCACTTATTGAAATCTTTTAGAAGCTCAAAGTAGCAGCTTAATATTGAATAATAATATTTTAAAATCTACTTATTTCAAGGAGGGAGATTAATATGGGAAATCTATTCCAGATTTCCAGCTCAAATTTGGGGGTTGTTTATCTCACACTCTCATTACATTTTTCACTACTAAAAATGATCTTCAACATTACCTATATTTGATTTTAGAGGAACAGTCAAATAAAAGACCACTGTTAGAATCCAGAACACTTTTTAGTTTAGTAAAACTTAAACAGAAGTCCTAGGCGGTTCCCCTCTCCAACCATTAGAATTTATTCATTTTATTATTTCCAATGATAAAAATCTTAGTGGAAGTTTCTTTTGGATAGGGGAGAAAATGTATTGTTTTCTTCACTCAGACAGTTATAGTTTAAACTCTCATCTTCTGTTGCCTGGTTTATTGCAAGAGCTTCCTCATTGTTCCCTGATTCTCCCATCTATCTTCTCTCTAATCTGCTTTCTACATTGCTATGCAATTGATGACTGTAAAACACCTGACCATGTTCCCTCTCACCCCCTCCTCCCCAATGCCTCCAGTATTTCAGTAATTTCCTGTTGCTTGTAGGACAGAATGCCAGCAGCGTGGGCTTGAAAGTCCTCTACGTTCCTCTTTACCTTTCCAGACGTGACTTCATGTCATTCCCCTTCAGATACTCTGTTGTGCTGTGAGGTACTGTGCGTACAGTGGAAAGAGTGCTGGATGTTCCTTCCCAGGTCCCGGGGCATAGTCTCCATTCTGTTTAACTGCCAGTGGGGACTTGGGCTAGTCACTTAACAACACTTCTCTGAGGCTCAGTTTGCTCCTCTGAAGAAGAAGTGAGTTGACCTAGATAGCCTCAGTGGTCTGACCTAGTATCTGTGTCTATTGTAGCACTTTCCATCTTCTCTCTCAGTGCCTTTACACAGGTTGTTCCCCAGGCCTGAAGTGCACATAGTAGGTGCTTCATAAGTATTTTTTTCCTTGAATTGTATTTGCAGTTATTTCCATTAAAAAAAAAATGATGCTCTAGTACTCTATTGGGTATCAGTCCTTTTGTTCTCTTGTCTTCATCTAAAGCAGTCATTCTTTTAGAGTAAGCCTTTATGATGTAAGAGATATCAATAAAAACTTTTTTAAGAGTAAACTTTGGCATTCACAGCACCTTTCACTAATTGCTTGGCTGTGTTTATATATATGACAGCACATTTGTTGTGGGATAGAATGACCCCACCATTATATAAAGTGGAACTAATCATGAATTGCTGTTCATGTTCACAGTAGTGTTGTTGACATAGATCTTTATGGATCATATGATGCCAAGTGTGAGGAAATAATCTTTGGAAATGGATTACTCCATCAGATTGTCTAGATCATGTCTGCTTTTCTGTAGTTTGCTTCTCTTTGAAAATTACTTCAGAGTTTTCTGCTCTTATTTATCTGTTTTTTTAATCAATATTTTGTGCTGTGATTAATTTTCTTCCCAAAGGGAGTTTTGGTGGTTTTCTTGTCCTGAATAGACATTATTTATAATTTTTAATCTTTTAATGACTTCTTTGTTTTAAAGTAATAATTGGATGGACATATTCAAGTTATGCAGAGTAAGCAAAATAGTTTTTAAATTACTGTTTACTGTTCATAACGCAAGCCTTTTGCTTTTGGGGAACATATCTACATTCCTTAATACTATAATAAAGATATTTCAAAGAAATGAAAACATCAAATTTTGTAATAATAGAAAGCATAGCTTTCTGTTTAGTGAGAATTAAAGTGTAGCTATTGTCAATCTGCTTAAAATGAGTTTTATTTATATTACCCTTTTTTCTATTGTCATATATGCTGAAGACTTTCCTCTCCTTTCTTCTTGCATATATAACTTCTCCGAAAATCATGGTGCTTGACTGTTGTTAACCATTGCATTCACAGAAATGTCTGGCTAGTGATGCAGAAAATGTTTTCACTATCATTAGTTTTTTATCTTGAGCACATGAAGTAACATATAGATTGTATTAGAATTATTGGTTAAAATTCTTGTGACTTGTTACTTTTAGTAGTGATTTTGTTTTCCAACTCTTTACCTAGGTCTGTAACCAGTGATGAAGGATCCACGAATGCATTCACAGGAAGGGGGTCACCTGGTAGGGGTCAAAAGACTAAAGTCTGTACCACACCTTCATCTGGTCATGCTGCATCTGTGAAGGACTCAAGCAGCAGATTGGCTGTTACAGACCCCACTCGGCCTGGTGCCACCACCAAAATCACCACCACCTCCACCTACATATCTGCCTCTACACTTAAAGTTAACAAGAAAACCAAAGGGCTCATTGATGGCCTTACTAAGTTTTTTACACCATCACCCGATGGTCGCAGATCACGAGGTGAAATAATAGACTTTTCAAAGCACTATCGTCCAAGGAAAAAGGTCTCCCAGAAACAGTCATGCACTTCTCATGTGTTGGCTACAGGTACCACACAAAAGCTAAAACCTCCACCTTCTTCACTTCCACCCTTAATCCCCATCTCTGGTCAGAGCCCCAATTCACAAAAATCCAGCACCTCCACTTCTAATTCTCCCCAGAGTTCTTCTAGTCAATCAAGTGGGCCCTCCTTTAGCAGCCTTACTAATCACAGTCAGCTGAAGGGACTTTTTGATGGACTTTCTCATATTTATACTGCTCAGGGACAGTCTCGAAAAAAGGGACACCCAAGTTATGCACCACCCAAACGCTTGCGTCGTAAACCTGAATTCTTTTCCACAACAAAATCTAGTGCCCATTTCTATGGGAAGAAAGATAATAGAAATAGGTTTATTTCTCACTCCTCCATGTCCTCTGGCTGGGGACTGTCTAGAGGATGTATTTTTAAAGCAATTGCCCACTTCAAGCGAACAACTTTCCTTAAAAAGCAGAGGATGATAGGCAAATTAAAGTATAAAGTGACCCCTCAGATGGGGACCCCCTCACCAGGGAAGGGGAGCTTGGCAGACGGAAGGATTAAACCTGATCAGGATGATGGTAAGCAAAAGGTCAAAGCTCCAACCAAACTACATCCTGTCCCTCTCCTCCCCACTGAAAAAAAAAATAATCAACTAGTTCTTATTTGTCACATAGGCCTTAGCTATTTCTCTTGTTCTGACTTCACTTTCATAAAGAAGCAATGAAATGTAGACCTTTTTCTGCCACTAACTAAACCTCCAAAATGTTTGTCCAACTAATACTTTCATACATTCTATTATTTATTTCCATCTCTAGCGACACAAGGACTCCCACCCCACCCCCATGCCCTTAGTGCATAACTTATGGCTTTGTAGTAGTACTGCATGAATAGCACCTGTCCTTGCTGCTGCTCTGTGCCTTCTCCTCAGAGGCTCCTGGGACTGCTGCTGCTTCCAGGCACGCACTTCAGCTCAGCATCTTTCTCTATTCCATTGTCTTTTCATGACAAATTCCATCCTACTTCAATCTCAAGGAAATCTCATCTGTGATAACATGAAATGTACTTTGGGGTATGGTGTGTTTTGTTTTGCTTGGTTTGGTTTTGGTTTTAGTTTTGTTTTTTTTCTTTTTTAAGAAAAATGTTTTCATAAATTTCAGCTAACAGTTTGACATCTTTTGATTTTTGCAACTTTTTCCTAAATTTGCCATTTAAGGGAGTATTAGACTTGTTTATTTAAAAGCTAATATTGGAAGTTTGTAAAGAAAGATCTGTATAGCCACTGATCCCAGAATAAATTCCTATGTGATGCCCCATAATTATTAAGGTAGAAAAAAATGGGAAAGATATTGGTCAGTTCAAGCAAAGTTTGGAGAAAACAGGTAAAAGAGAGTAAAAGAGTTCCTGAATCTCTGTGCTTGTACCAACAATAAAATCGTATACATCAAAACAAAAGGACAAGTTAGAAAGTTCCAAAATGCTGCTTATTGTGCTGAGTGAATGTCATTCTGGTAGTTTAATGATTCCTTTCAGTGAGTACACTTTCTGCTGGTTTTTAATAACAGATACTGAAATCAAAATCAGCATCAAGCAAGAAGGGACAGATGTAAATGTGGTCGGAAGCAAGGATTCTGTTACAGAAGAAGATTTGGATGTCTTTAAACAGGCACAGGAACTTTCCTTGGAGGTAAGGTGTGGGCAGCATCTCCTCATCCACAAATGTGTGATGATAACGATCGAAGCGCGTGTTGTCTTGTGTCTATCATGTGCCAAGCCCTGCAATAAGGATGTTACAAATACTGTCTCATTTGATACTCCTCACAGTCCTGGGAGGTAGGGAAGTTATTCTGATTCCCATTTTACAGATGAGGAAACTGAGGCACAATCGAAATCACTTGCCAGGGTCACAGAAGTGGGGAGTGTCAGAACCAGAGTTGAGCCAAGCCTTCAGGCCTAGGACTATATCCACTTTATCAGCCAGCATGTCTTGGGCATTTTGAAATTGAAGGCTCAACTTTTGATATGTTTTTTCCTCCAAGATAATTATCTTCAAACTCTGCTATAATTCAGAATAAACTGTTCTCTGGTGTTTTTTGTGTGAATGATGATTTATTGCTAACACTGTCAGAGTAGACTGGAACCCTCTGCCAGTTTGTTGAAGGAGGTCAGAGAAGGGATATACATGACAAAGTTTTAAAGGTGAACATTAAATTACTGATTCCGCTTTACTAGAGGAAACAGAGGGTTTAAATCTTAAACACCAAAGCCTTCATAGTAGAGGTGCCACTTCAGTACTGACTGAGAGAGATCACTTTTTCTTTGGACTTAATATGTATTGCAGGATTGTCCTTTATGACCAGTTACTGAATAATAATCTCAGCTCACACCTATACTTAGTCCTTTAGAGTTTATGGAGTTTTTTCTGTGAAGTAGTCCTAGGATGTAAGTAATTCCCATGTAATTATTCTCCCTTTCAGAGGAGGAAGGGGAGGTACAGAGAGCCTCAGCCAGCACAATTGGAGCAGCAGAATTCAGGTCTTCACACTGTCCCATAAGATCAAATCTGTTACTTTCCTGGATACTGCCTAGCCAAGGACTGACACTTGTCATACATCAGTTTTAGAGTTTGGTATTCTTGGGATTGCAAACTGTGATCCACTCACTGTGTAGTATATGTTTATATTACCACCTGCCAGTTTTTAATTTTCAGATAATACCTAACATTTATATAGCATTCTAAGGTTTTCATACTGCTCCTATTTCATTTTGATCCTTACAGTTAACTCCATGAAAAAGGTGCTATTCTTATCCCAGTTTGATCAGTAGGCTGGAAACAAAGGAGTATCAGGCAGGATTTTCTAAGTCTCACAGTCTACACTCTTTTGTCACTACTGCCTCTTAAGAGTTCAAATGAATCCTTGTAGTGCATGCCTTGTTAAGGTTAGACTTTTCTCCAAAATTTCTCCATCATATATAGTCTTTTGTTTCATTAAACTATTAATATTCCTAGGTTACATTATTTGGTCTATATTTTCCTAACTTGCTTATGTGATTTCTGCCCTGTCACAGTGATAGGAGGTCTATTAGGCATTTTTGTACTCTTAAACTCTTCTTTAATTTTTTTTTTTTACTTTGTCCCTCTTCAAGCTTGGTATTACTGTCTCTTTGGTTAAATTTTCCCTAAAACTAGTTCAAATCTTGTCAATCTGTACTCTTATCAAAGTAGCTCTGGTTATTATATTTAAATGTTAAAATGAAAAAAGATCTATTAGATTCCCTTGAAATTGATTTGCCTAACATAGATATACATGACATAGCCACATCATCATATCGGTTTATTTTATTTAATATATGTTGGCTTCCTTTGGCACCCATTTAATACAACATTAGCATTACAACAGAACACCTTGAAATTATTTCTTAAGGTAGCAATTGTTGTTTTTTCTTTCCCATTGTAGTGTCGTGGGCAATATGAATCAAATTCATTATAACTTCAAAAGAACATTTGACAGCATGAGAATTCAAGAAGATAATTTTGTAAAAATAATAGTGGATATCATGTTCTGCATTCTTTTAAAATAGACATCAGTACATTTTTCAGAAAAATTCACAGATAAATAAAAGAATCCTCTTCTTTATTTTAATTGTCCTGCCTCCCAGGGAAGTCATGAGGATCAAATGAGATTATATTTTTAAAGTTCTTAGCACAGTTCCTAGAATATAATGGGCACTTAATAAATGCTTCTTCCCTCTGCCCTCCTTCCCTCCTTTTTTTTTCTTTCTCCCTTCTTTTCATCCCTTTTGATATTTACATTTAAATTTTTTACTTTTTCTTTTTCCTAACAGAAAATAGGGTGTAAAAATGGTGTGGAATCCAATGGACGGTATCCTTCAGTAATAGAATTTGGAAAGTATGAAATCCAAACCTGGTATTCTTCGCCTTATCCACAGGAATATGCAAGGTAGTGTAGAATAGCCTTAATCAATAAATATACTTTATTTAAATAAAAGAAGCAGCACCATGATTTTAAGAAAGTAGATGCTTATAGAAAACCAAAGCAAATTTGGAAATTGATTCTTAACAGTTTGCCTGTCTCTCCTGATACCCTTTTTAATATTCAAAAATCTTATTTAAATGACTTGTATTTACTGTTTACATATTCACTGTAAACCATGTCTTCTGGCTGCAAGACCATATTTTTTTCTATGATTGATTGGACACATATCTCTTTGACATGAAACAATGTATGAAAATTTTTTTGCTCTTGGATAAATTTTTGAAGGCATGTTTACCACCAGATTTCTCTTTCTAATTGGAATGCTTAAACCAGGGGTCCTCAAACTTTTTAAATAAGAGGCCAGTTCACTGTCCCTCAGACTGTTGGAGGGCCGGACTATAGTAAAAACAAAAACTTTGTTTTGTGGGCCTTTAAATAAAGAAACTTCATAGCCCTGAATGAGGGGAATAAACATCCTCAATTGCCGAATCTGGCCCATGGGCCGTAGTTTGAGGATACCTGGCTTAAACATATACATTACACACATATTATACATACACACACACACACACACACACACACACACACACACACATACATGCACTCATAATGTCATATTTTTTATTTGCTCTTTTAGAGACGTAGCACCAAAAAAAATCTGAGGAAAGAGCAGTATTAAACACCTTTCCCAGTTTTTAATCCTGGAACCATTTTTGGTCAAGTAATTTAAGAGACAACATTGAGATATGTTGAACTTTAAGACTACTAAATAACTGCTACTTGTTTCTGTTTAGTGTGAATAATAAATGTCCTAAAATAGTCACATGTATTTGAATTTGCATTAGTCATAGTTATATAACATATAGTCATTTGTTTCAGCCCAATGAAAATATTCATTGCAAATTCAAATAATGTGACCATTTCTGGGAATTTATTATTTGTACTAATCAGGACCTGGCTGCAGTGAGAGAACAGGACTAAACAACCATTTGACTGTTCATGCACTAGTAATTTACTTGTATTTCTTAATTCATAGTCTTCAAGAACTTCCAATAAAAACAAGCTTTTGTGTTCTTTCTGCATTTATACCTTATTTCTTTCACCTTCAGCATCTCTTTAGTCACCTAACTGGAATGAACCAGAAGTGTGTATACTTGTACTTAAAGCTTCAAATTGAATGAAAAGATCTGACTTTTCTTCCTGGATTCCATTTATTGATAGTATTATCTTAGACAATTGTAATAAACTCATCCAGCCCTTAATTTTCCCCCTCTTGACATAAGGGTAATCATATGTAAAAGTTACCATGTGAAGTACAAGCTTTGAAATTGCTGCTATTTATATTCCTCTTATCTCACAATTCTTGAACCCCTTTTAAAAGTGCTTTTTGTTTAGAACGAGGGATATCCTTGTATTGGAGGTAAGAGTACAAGAACTATGATTGTTTATATTTGCAAGGTAAGCAATAATGATCTGGAGGGAGAGAAAACTTGTCCATAGTCACAGGAAAAATCAGTGGTAAAACTATAAAATAAATTTTGGCCTTTGGATTTTTACTTTTCCTTCTTTGTTGTAAACCAAATATAACCAAGAAAAGTTATCTTCTCTAGTTATGGAAATATAGACATTTCAGTTTTAGAACCTCCTTAACCTCATAAGTTATACATAGTACTTAATAAATTAATTTATGGCCATTCCCTAAGTAAAAACAATCACATTTCTGCCATTGACCTTTTTAAGCTAATAACAATATTAATGTTGGAATTTGATAAAGAGTGTCATTATTGCCAGTAGCTGGCCTCTGACTCAGTGCTACCCTTCTGGCTAAGATTTAATTAAGTTGACTTCAAATCTGCAAAAATTCTTTTATCATTTCTAAGAAGACAATATTTAATTTGGATAGTAGAGATGGCAAATATTATTGGTTATGTCACAAATGAGTTAACATTTCCTTTACTTCATTGTTTATCTGGGTATTATTTATTTACACTATAGTATAGAAAAACCTTTAGAAAAATTGAACAATATTTCATTTTTTAAATGACCTAAAATTCTAACTCTTTGATTTTTGAACTTCAACAGGTTACCAAAGCTTTACCTGTGTGAATTCTGTCTTAAATACATGAAAAGTAAAAACATTTTGTTAAGGCACTCAAAGAAATGTGGATGGTTTCATCCTCCAGCAAATGAAATCTACAGGAGGAAAGATCTATCAGTATTTGAGGTAGGCATGTGTAAAATGAAAACCCCATTTTAAAACAAATTTAAATATGTGTTTGTCTTCTAGAAGGCAAAAATTGTATAGCATTTTGATAATAGGATTTACAATTTTCTCCAGTGGGAACTTTTCCACTTTTTGGAAGAGTTCTTGCTTTTAAACCATTCTTCCCAGCTGCTGAAATACCTTTTTATCATCATGGTGACTTTTTTCCCTTTCCTGAAATAATTATAATTCATGTCCGCAAAAAATCAAATTCGCCAGCGAATTTGTGACCTCAGTAGTCTTTCCATTAATTGCTTCTTTGGTGATAGAAATTAGCTTTAGCTAGCAGCTGTAGCAAATCTCTGGTTAATGTTGCTTTTGAAGATATTTTTCTCTCTAGAAAGTTATACAGCTGTAGATGTCTCCCTTATCCCTAGCCACCTGTATTCCCATCCATTTCTTGGCAACCAATGTGGCTTTCTTGACAAGAATGCTGCAGCTGATGGAAGCTCTCTCATGTCTGTGGATGGCCACCCCAGAAGAATTCTGTTGGTCTCAATAATTCCATGTGATTATGGGGCTAGAAAATTGGGCTGTTTTAAAGATATTTGATGTTTTCAGAATTGACTTAATAGAGAAAAAAATTTAAGCCTGTTTTTAAGATTTCAAAAAAATAGGGAGATTTAAAGCATATAATGAGTTGGAGATTCCTGTTGTACTTTCAGTTGATGTATATAGCAGACTTAACTGCAATTGGTGGAGAAGGAGGAAGAGAGAGGGAGTAAGAGAGAGAGAGAGAGAGAGAGAGAGAGAGATTTGTTGGAATCCTGGTGTTAACTCAATGTAATTGATACAATGCTTGTGTTCACACCTTTAGAGAGCTCATATAAGCAAGAAGTATTTAAGTATCATTGGAGTTCACAAGTATGGGAGATTCACAAAAGTTAACTTTGTAACTTTGTGAATTCACACCTCCCTTAATCCCTCCCTCAGAGGGGAGGAGTCAACTTTTGGAGGATGATATATAAGAAGCCAACAGAGGCTCAGGCAGTTCAGCTGAAAAGATTGAGAGTGAATTCAGAGGGAAGTCCTCTCTCGGAAGCAAGAGAGATTCATTCCATCTTCCACCTTTGTGCTGGCTGGAGGCTGAAGAAAGCAGAGGCAGAAGCAAAGGACAAAGCTGCAAGAGCTCTTGGAACCAAGCAGAGAGATAGGCCTCCAAGAAAAAGTAACCAGGCTATTTTGGAGGAAGTAATAAAAGATGTGAACTTTTAACCCCTGGCTGCATTTGGGTGATTATTACTTTTAACTGAAACTAAGGCTGCCTCCAGAAAACCTCTCCCAAGAAACCTGCTCCCAGAGAGAACCATTATTATATTTAAAGAAGGAAAAACACCATGGAAATTGACTAATTCTTATGGAGATAATAATTGAACCTATTGGAGCTGATAGGATCACTGAGAGATTATAGAGAGGAAAAAAAAGATGACTCAGGGCAGCATCTTTGTGGAAACCCATATTTAACTGGCAGGATCTGAATGACTTTCAAGGAGAGTTAGAGTGAGTGACCAAATAGGTTAGAGAATAATCAATAATCAAAAAAGAATAGTATCTTAGAAGCCAAAGGAGAGGAGAATGTCCCAGAGGGAGTCTAACCTCATCAGCATTTTCAGAGAAGCCTAATGGGATGAGACTTGAAGAAAGGAAAACTGACTAAGTTTAGAGGTTGTTGGTAACTTTGGAAAGAAGAATTTCAGTTAAGGGATGGGATTACAGGGGTTGAACTGTAGGGGACCTGGGTTATCAAGAAGTTGATTAAGGAGTAAAATGGACCAAGAGAGGCATTTACCAGTGAGAAGGGAAGTAGTAGAAGGGAAGGCCCAAGGTGGAAGTTTTATTAGATGAAGGAGTAAAAGTTTCTAGGGCATTGTCTGTATATAATGAGAAAGTGGAGAGAGGGGACTCTGAGGCAGATTCCTTAGATGAAAAGTTTAAAAGGAGGTCACAAGTAAAGATAACCCAGAGTTGAGATCTCGTAAGAGTATGAATATCAGTATAAAAAGGAAGCAAAGGATTAAGGGCTGTAGAACAGTTTAGTGTTGGCATAGTTAATCATAGGGATAGGACTTTAAATTGTAATGGAGAGTAATGTGTCATAAAATGGAATAGGAGAGAGGAAGAGAGACAGGAGGTCCCAGGAAGTCTGAAGAAATTAAGGAGGAAGGAGGCTCAGGTTCTGTTCCAAGGAAGATGCTTCCCTCCTATATGGATTAGTCAATAGCACAAAGGACTTTACTGTTTACAAACTGCTTTCTGTATATTGTCATTTACGCCAGTAGGAGGAACCTTTCAGATTTTTTCAGGAGCAACTTGCAGCCACATTTCTATAGGGTTTTAAGATTATGCAGCTTGATCAGGAGTATAAATATTATTATTAGTAGTAGTATATTCATCTTATAGAGGAGAATCTAGATTTCAGTCTAGCATATTTTGTTCTGTATTATACTGCCAAAAAAAGAGCTGTCAAGCCAAATAAATAAAACCTCCTTTAGTTAAGGAGCAAACCGTCTCCTTTATGCCCGATGCCTGATACTTATATCTGATTATGTCGCTCTGTATATGAGCTGGGTCTTCTCCAAGGGAACCTATTATAGGAGTTCTAAAAATAATCCTGCAGTGTGAGAGTTTGTATGGTCCACTGGAGACCACAGGATGGTCCAGTTCATTGTTAAAGACCTCTGGTTAGCAAATAGCCATTTCTCTCAAGAACGATGCTGGGGAAATTTGTAACTCCATTTGATCTAAGAAATTGGCACCCTTGTCTAGCCTCCTGTCCATAACCGTCAGTATCCCAGCATGATTCTTTTTATTTTGAACAGAAGTAGACTGTAATCACGGTACTTATTCTGGGTTGAAATTCATCTCACTTTCTCTGCAGTATTATTCCCAGAATAGAAGTTTTATCTTTTCCAATTATATTTGAAATGATGCTTGGGATGAAAACCAAAATGGAGGTCTTTTTTGTGAATCCACCCCTCAGGGAATCAGAATAATACAGTTCATTTATTTCATTTTGGTGTGAAACCCATTTTGGAAATAGCACAGAGATTAACGTCCTTGAAAGTATTTTGATGTGTTTACATTTCCTGTAATTCAGATGTGTTTGGTTCAGATTGGGGGAGGGGGCATATTTGTATCATTTTTGAACCATAAAAAATAAAAAGCCAAAATTGCTATCTAGCCAGTAGTTTGTATTACAGTAAACTAGTTTGAGAAGAAACTACAAATGTGAAGAGTAGGAGATGCTGAGCAATTTCTCTTCTCGAGTTAACCTTGTGCTTGCTTAATGGAGTGTTTTCATCTTGTAATTTGGAATGTGGAAATACAATTATGTGCTTCCTAAAATACTTTAAACAAAAAACAGCATTATGTTCAATGGTACTTTTTGTAGTTAATAATATTGTCTGTTTCTTTTGCTAGGTTGATGGGAATGTGAGCAAAATTTATTGCCAAAATCTTTGCTTGTTAGCCAAGCTCTTCCTGGACCACAAAACCTTGTATTATGATGTTGAGCCGTTCCTTTTTTATGTTTTGACAAAAAATGATGAAAAGGGCTGTCATCTCGTTGGATACTTCTCTAAGGTAAAACAGAAGTTATTACGCTCTCCTTTCCTTTTTCAAAAGTATTATGTGTTGAAGCTCTCTCTTTGGGTAAAGTTTCCCACAATTGTAACTTGAAGAAGTGATACCTGTTTCTGAAAGGCCAACATGTCCCAAACAGGGGCTCTCCAAGAGAGATGAGGGAGGCACCTTGCCAGCACTGCTGGTCTGTCCTTCAAGTTTCATCCACTGTTTCAGGTGTGGCCTGCAGACTTGAGAGCCCTTCACTGAAGTTTCTTTCACTCACACTGTTTTCCATGCTAAGTCAACACAAACTTCTGTCTTTTGAAGTGGGGCCTAAAAATATGATCTCTCTGACACATTTCAGTGTTGCCTGGAAGGCTGTTTTCTCCTTTCTTTTCACTGGGGGCCTAAAAATCCCCAAGAGAAGAGAATCAATTACTTCAAATGAATGTTCACTGTTCCATTATGTTTCTCATGCCCTCCCTCATCAGCTCTAGCCCTCCTTCATCCCTTCATGATCCATCCTCATCCTCTCACTTTGCTCCATAGAGCTTGCTCCCTGATTTTTTCAAATGTCTCTTCCTCTCTGCTCCTTGTGTCCCCCTCCTTGAAGCTGCAGAAATCTGGTTTTCTCCCAAAACTTCTCCATCTGGCATTGACTTGATTTTCTCTCCTGATCCCCAACCTGCTGGATCAAGATGGAAAAGAAATGCTTCTTGTTCTACACTGTCATTTTCAGGGCCCTTCCCATCACTTTCATTAAGTGGTCTCTTTTGCTTTGAAGTTCTCAAGTTTAGGCCTAATCTCCTGGGATTTTCTGCTCAAGGAGTTTCAGTGGCTCCCTGTTGCCTTTAGAATAAAATACAAATAAGCAAAGTCTTCTTGTAATGTGACTCCACCCTACTTTCTCTGGATGACATATCACTCTCCATCACACTGTGCTAGAGTTAAAGTAACCTTGCTCTTCAGGGATGCAGCATTTCTTGGCACAGGCTCACTCCATGCTTCAAATGCCTTTCTCCTGTTCTCCACCAGCCCCCATCTTCGGGAATTTCTAAGTGCCATAAAAGCTCAGTTCAAGCACTTGCATCCTTCAAGTCACTGTAAATTTATTTTGTATATTTATATGCCTTATACTCTTTATTTTTGAACATGGTACATCTGCCCAGGAGTATGTAAATAAGAGACCCTTAATTCATTCTTTTTTATTTGATATGCTGTTGCTCCAAGAGAATCTCATCTGTGTGAGAAATCTGGTTGTCTCAGGCTAAAGCAGTACTGCATCTCCCACTGCCCACTCTGTCTCTTCAGTTCTGACCTTGAGGTGTCAAATGCTCTGCTCATCTGTGCATTTATTTACTAGTCACCCCTTACCCCCCCATAGACACAGCTGTCTCATCACGCTCCCTCTTTTTTTCTGGGTTATATCTTGAGTTTCATCTCCTGCCACTATTCCATAATTCCAAGATCCCTTCTCATTTTCTTTTTATCTACCCCCGAGCTGCTCTGTCCCTTGATGGCCTAGCACTCTTTCAACACTGGATCAACACTGTCCTCATTTTATTCTCGGACCTGACTTAACATCTCCAACAGCAAACACTTGGGCTTCCTCCATGCTCTTTCTTCTCTGCTCCTGGTCAGTTGCTACTCAAGTGACAATTAGTCAAAATTACAAAATAAGGTTATTTCCAAAACTTTTGAATGTTGAGATGTTTCTTAGATGATCATTTGACTACTCATCTTCCTAGACTGATGGTCAAATCAATTCTTACCCTTAATCTTAAAACTCAGAATTCAGAAGATAGAGATAAATCTTTCTTCACAATCTCTATTTGTATTAAAGATTTTTTTTCTACCACTTATCAACTAAAACAGGTTCATTAGTATTTGAGTATTCCGAGTTAGTTCTTTGATACAGTTAGTATAATTTGTGTTCGGTCTCATTCCTGGTTAATATGCGGCCACATATCTTATAATCTAATAAGCTTTTTCCTCCCTTTATGTGGGTAGTTTTGGGCATCTTTTTTTTTTTTTTTTATCTTTAGTAAGAGATTTCTGCTTAATGCCAAACTCCTCCTCTCCTATTTTGTAGTTTATGTTTTTGAATTCTTCTGTTTGTTTTTACTTTGTTGTTTGGAGGGCTTTAGAGGCATTTTTTCTTTAAGTGATTTTCAGACTTGTGATTTTCAGATGTTTTCACTTTTTACGCAAAGGATAAAATGTTCTTGGTTGTGGAAAATCTCCCCGCGATTCAGATACCATTTCAGTTACACTAACATTAGGAGCATTTCCTTCAAAGTAGAAAACAGAATTCTAGAGAATGGAGCATGTTCTTTTATGTGCTCCCAGAAGCTTGGTCAGTCATCTGGAGGGACTTTGGGCAGTGCTTCCCTCTGTCTCTCCTTGACAGACCCAAGTAATTTAAATATGGAAGGGATTTCCCCTTCTTCCTTGATTTCTACCTGTGAGGTTGGTACATCCCTGGATCCTGTGTTCTGACTTAGAGCATAGTTAAGAAACATGCCCAGCTCAGATGGTTTGTTTTAAATCAGATGCCAGAATTTTTGCTTTGGTCTTGCCCTGACATTGCTGCTCCTTGCCTTCCTGAAGCAGTGTCCAAGGGTATTATTGAGCACAGGGAGGGGCCTGCGTCAGCAGCGCTTTGACATCCTTGATCTGCTTCTCCTTCCCTCAGGAAAAGCTTTGCCAGCAGAAGTACAATGTCTCCTGCATAATGATCATGCCCCAGTACCAAAGGCAAGGATTTGGAAGGTTTCTCATTGATTTCAGTAAGTGAAGTGCTTTATTTCCATTCATGATCCAAAGAGCCCATGGCTGTTATGGGAAACAGTAACACATATAACTTTATTTAACCTGCTTTGTTGTTTTTATCAATAGATAATGGGATTTCTATTTCTATTTACATAGGTTAGAAAAGCATCCCCAAGTGAAAAATTTACTGCTCTGTTATCATACTCTAGGAAATTGAGACAAGATCTCTCTCACACAAAGCTATTATACTGAATGAACTGGCTAAATTACATTCCATTTTGTGATGCTCATTAGTACTAAAAGAGGCAATTATTTGTGATTAAAGCTAAAGGAGGTGTTATTTCAAGGCGTTCTCAGTTTTCTAAAAAAAAAAAATTGCCAATGTTTTATTGAAAGGAACATAAAAGGAATATTTCTATTTCAAAATAGCTTGTCTTTTCAGAAGATCTCTCTTATAGCCATGACTAAAATTCATTTTTGTGTCCTTTTAATTTTAATCTGCAAATTTTCAATTAGAGATCTGCCGAAGAACATTCACTTAATGTGTTTATTAAATTATCCAAACCCTCTCCATCTTATAACTGACTAATATGTAAATAGACTTACACAAGCAAATGTTGAGAAGAAATTTTGGGAGAGTTGTTATAATTCATTATCATCATTGTACTCTTATTGTGAAATAGGAAATAGCTCTGGTTTTGAACATAGTAAAACCCAGGTGCCCTGACTGATGGGTATTCCTGGAATGAGGACATTTTTAGATTTTTAAAAAATTCAGTCAGCAGTGTCTCTGCATTCATTAGATCACTGCATTTGCTCTAAGGCAGAATGAATCAACCAACCATCAAGCATTTGTTAAGTTCCAGTATGTGCCAGGCACTGTGCTGGGTGCTTGAAAAAGAAAGACAACATTTCTGCTTTCATCAAGGAAGAGAATGTATAATTATATATTTAAACTAAATCCAAGGTCATCAGAAGAAAGGAGGGCACTAGAAATTTGTAAGGCTTTGGGTAGAAGGTGATGCTCATTTGTTTCTTAAAGAGAGCAAAGAATTAGCTAAGGAATGGGGTGCATTCCATGAAAGGAGGGCTGGGTTACAAATATGGGGAAGAAAAGAATGAGACCGCAAAGAAGAATTAGGGTCAGGTAGTGAAGAGCTTTAAAAGGCAGAGACAAAGTAGGATTTGGCCTGTTGCCAAGAGGGCATTGCTGAAGTTTAGTATAAAGTTTAAGGTGGCCACATGGTTAGATGGTGCTCAAAGAAAATCATTTTGGCAGCTATGTGAATGATGGATTGGAGTAGAAAGAGTCCAGGAGGCCTTGCAGTGTTCTCAGAGAGAGATAATAAGGGCTTGAGCATGGAAGTTGATCGGGGAGGAAAAAAAGCTGTCCGTTGTGAAAGATCTGATGGCAACATTGGCAACTGACTGGATGTGCGTGGTGAAGGAGAGGGAAGAATCAAGCATAACTCCCAGGTTATAAATATCAGAAAACAACTCTTGCAGAAACTAAGAAAATACAAGAGATAAAAATGCAATATTCACTGGTGGTTTATTCATTAAATGGTAACAATCATAAATGTGATCAAGAGAAACCATGATAAAATATGGTGGTATGATATATGAAATACTTAATATCAGAAAGAGATATATTCATCACTAGATTTATTAACTAGGCTTTATGCTTTTATAGAGAAGATTACAGGCTTGTGTTTTTATAGTTTTGTTAGATTGCAATAGAGTTTCTATCTTTGGAGGGCACTATGATACAGAATTCTGAATGAATTTGGAGTCAAGGACTTGGGTTATCACCGATTTGGGCAGATCACTTGTCTTCTTTCTCTAGGTCTTGTTTTCTCCATCTGTAAAATAAAGATGCTGAATTCCAAAGTAATTTCTAAATCTGTATCTTTGATCCTTTTCTTCCTGTCAAAGCTGGAATCATTATGTGGTTTTAAAATATATATCCTCCTCTTCAAGGAGAGATCTCCTCTCTGAAAAGGGACATTTAGGTCCTTTGTTCTGAAATTTTATGTCAATACCATCCAGAGTTAATCCAATAGTTATTATTAAGAACAATAATAATAGCTCTTAATTGTCCAACACATTTGGCACTGGATTAAACTACAAAAATATTCATTTGAAGAAACAACCCCAAAACACAATTACTTCCCACAGTTTTCTACCTTAAACTCTAAGGTAATAATAATTTTGGTATAGATCAATATTGCTTTATCCAAATATAATAATGCCTTATATAAAAAACACTTTTCAGAGAATGAATGAATTTATCTAAATGAAATCTCAAAATAACTAAATTTGTATAGTCTTTGAATAAAAATTTTTGCTTGTTATAGCCATATAGTCATTTGGATATAAAATATAAAATGCCTTATACTTTGCTGCATTCTTAAATAACAAATTTAACTGATCATAATTAAGCCTTTTCTTGATGATATGGACTCAGTTTTTAAGCCTCTTTATCTTGGACCTTCTGGGATTGTGGGAAGAGAGCTGGCCAAAGTCCAGGAAGACTCAGCTTCAGGTTATGTGTCTGACTCTCAGATTGAGTGAGTGAGTCCATGAATGAAGTGTTCATTAGTTGCTTATTATGTGCTGAGCTGGGGATGCCCAAAGAAAGTAGTATAGGATGGCAGGGATTCTGTTCCTAGGCAACTCCCTTAATTAAGACTATGTTATAAAGCACATATTGACCTGCCCTGGCAGAAGGAGTTTCCTAACCAGTGATACTCTATATAAAGAAATAGTAGGTTTGGGTCAGAAAAGACAAAAAAAAAAACCCCAAGATATTGGGGATATAACTTTTCTATTGTAAGATAGTCCTTGGTGTTCTTTTAATTTTTAAAAAAATTTTATCTCTTTCCTTTTTTTAGACTCTTACCTGACAAGAGAGTTCTTGTGTTTTTCATCTTGCCTATACCGTTCCCTCCCCCAAGTCCCTAACCTGGATAATGAGATAACTCAGCTTGTCAAGAATCTTCTGTTAAGTAATAACAAGTAGGGCTCTATAGGAGATGTCAGAAGTAAGGCTAGGGGTTTCAGAAGTAGGCTATGTAGCAACTACCTAGTATTAAGGGGGAAATGCTTCATAACTGTCAATCCTTTTTTCACTGAGTTGTACCTTTGTGACTGTGTCATAGAAGAGTGAAGTTAGAAGATTGGCTTTTCAGTAAACAGAGTTGTTAATGGAAGTAAAAGGCTTTTTTAGATTGAAAGTAAAAAGAAGTCATTGTTGGGTCATAGGACCCAGTGGACTAGATGAGATGAAAAGGTACCCTTTGGGATTGGCCGGGCAGCCCAGGATCGTATCCAATTGAAGTTTTTAAAACATAGATGCTTCAGGAGTCATCTTATGTCCCTTTGGCCCTGCTTTTGCTTTGTCCCAGCCACAAAGAAGAGAAATAATCTCTGTGAATTGTTAATATTCATTTGAAGAAGACAACAAAAGGAGGGAATTTAACAGCCCTCAAAGCGAGAGAACATAGGTTTAAATTCTAACAGTAAAAATGTATGTGGGCTGAGGCAGGATTCATTTCTTGATTCTCACACTTAGCAGTTGGGTGACCCTAAACAGGTCATTTAACCTAACTCTCAATTTCCTTATCTGTAAAATGGAGATAATAATACTCACAGTAGTCAGCCTATAAAGGCTATTATGATGCTCAAATCAAATATATATTGAAAGTATTTTCTAATTCTTAAGTTATTACATAAATGCCAGCATTTAACAATTATCTAAAAAATTAAGAATTCTCTATGGAAAGGGAAGGATACTAGGTATAAATATGGTCATATAAAAAATAAAAGACAACAATAAAAACTTTTAAACAAAGAAAGAAATTAGGTTCTTCCATTTAATAGCTGTATCTCTGAGCAAATGACTTAACATTTTTGAGCCCTGCTATCTTCATCTGCGTATTGGATGCAGTAATTAACATCTCACAGAATCAAGTCATCTCAGAGTTGGAAGGAATGTCTACCTTAAAGCTGAATAAGATCCTACCTGAAGAGCAGTGAACACTTGTCCTGGAAGCCATTCTCTCCCAAGGCTGCCCTTTCCATTTTGACTTAAACATCAGCTTAAATATGCCCCTTTGCAATTTTCACACACTGCTTCTAGCTGTGCCCTCTGGGGGGCACTAATCCTACTTTCATCTACCGGTGCTTCACATCCTTGAAGATAGACTTTTCTGCTCCCAACTAAATAGCTGGTTCCTTCAGCTATTCTCATATAGTGGGGTCAGCAGTACACTTAATCCTGGTTACATTCTTCTGTGCTATATCCGTGTAGCTCCTTTCTCTTAGGGCTGTCGTGAAGATCAAATGAGGTAATGTATTGAAGAGTGCTTTATATTATTGTTGTTGTTATTACTAACAATAGCAATAATTAGGTGAAAACTTGCCTTTAATAGTTTGAAATCAGTATGGTAGATTGCTGAAAAAAATAGAATCACTTCTTTAGAGATGGAAAGAGGGTTAGCAGTTGCCCTTTTTGTAATGTTTAAAATGTGGTTTTTATATAGTCTGGGGAATTAATTCAGTGACCTTTCAAAATTCCATATATCTTTGGAATTCTAAACCATTAGAAGACAGATAACTTAGAGATCGTATTTTCTCGACCATTATCCTCTAACTCTTTAAAGGGAAGTTTTAGCCTCTGAATTTATTTTATGTTAGTTTTTTCACATGAGTCCCAGAGCTATATAGATTACAGAGCATTTTCAGGAAATCAAATAAAATTTTAAAAAATAAAATAATTTGTTAGTTAAAACTAGCTAAAACAAGATACTGGTGGAGTGGAGAGAAAACTACAGTTGCCTATATATCCTCCACTTGCATATTTGAATTACAGATATTGTAATGATTTTCCCTATATTTATAGAGAACCTTTCTTCTAGTAATCTTAGAATACTTAAGATATTTGAACATATTCTGCCTTTCTATTTCCAGAGAATGTTAGATAGGTGGTAAAGATGCTAGTCAAAATAATCCCAAAATGTCAAAATACTTTCTAACTTTTTCTCTCTACATACAGAGGAAAACCAGGTTTACCAGACAGGTGATAACAAAGCCTGACTTGTTCCCATATAGCACATCATCTTTCTTTCGTTCTCTTTGTAGGTCAGACTTAATTCAGGATGGATTGGTACTTCAGATTTGGAGTTGGAGTGAAGTAAGACATTTAGAGATCATCTAATTTATTAAAAGAGCTGTAGTAGAGAAAGGCTATTCAACACAGATATAGCATTGGTTCAGCTAAACCTGGATTGGCCCTGTTTGCTTACTAGTCAGATCTTAAAGAGAGTAGCTACTGCCTCTTTGCAATCAGGCTTTTAGACTTGAAGCTAATATGATGAGCCGACCCTTTTCCCTTAGCCTGTTAGGCTTGGGTTTTTTTTTTTTTAAGGTTATATATGTACATTCATTTTTTATATATTTCTATTTGAGTCATATTGGAGAGAGAAAAATTCAGAACAAAAATGAAAAACCATGGAAAGAGAAAGAAAAAAGATGAAAACAGTGTGTTTTGATCCACATTCAATTTTTTCTCTGGATGCAGATGACATTTTCCATCCAAAATTTATTGGAGTTGTCTTGGATTACTGTATTGTTGAGAAGAGCTAAATCCATATAGTTGATCATCACATAATTTTGCTATTGCTATGTATAATGTTTTCCTGGTTCTATTTGTTTCACTTAGCATCAATTCATATAAGTCTTTCCAGACTTTTCTGAAATCAGTCTGTTCATCATCTCTTATAGAACAATAATATTCCATTACTTTCATATACCATAACTTATTCAGCCATTCCCCAATTGATGGGCATCCACTCAATTTCCAAATCTTTGTCACTATAAATAGAACTGCTACAAATATTTTTGCCTATGTGAATCCTTTTCTCTTTTTTTATATTTTCTTTGGGATGCAGACCCAGTAGTTAGCCTGTTAAATCTTAAGGACAATTTCAATCCATTTTAAGGAAAACCCAACTTAATCTTCATGTTAGGTATTTTAACACATCTCCTTCCCCTGCCAGAGCTCTGAAGAGCTATATAACTAACTTACAGTCCCCTTCCAAATATTCCCAAACAGCCTTTTCTCCCCAGCTTTCAGTCACCCACAAAATAATCTCTAGGCTTTCTTAGATATGTTTAAAATTATTGTGAATATATAATCTATGTCAGTTTGGGAAGGGAGGAGATAAAGGATGAAGTGGGGGAAATTTAGAACTTAGAATCTTTTAAAAAAATGAATGTTGGAATTATCTTTACATAATTGGAAAAAATAAAATACTATTGAAATTTTAAAAAAATTCTAAGGATTAGAAAGAAGGTTCAGCCAATAAAAAGATCCCTGTAAGGAAGGAAAATAATGGTCATTCTTACAACATTTCTTTAGTTGCTGAGACATTAGATATGATGGCCAGCAGGATTGGATGGTTATAGAACAGGTCAAGAATCTAAGGCTTTGGATATGTCTAAAACTATAGTGTCTCAGCTCTGTTACTACCTCTGTTGCTCATGTTTTCAGTCCTTCTTTTGCCCACATTTCTTACTCTTTACCAGCTAGTTCATTCTTTTTGAGGTGGAGAAGGAATACCGTCCTCATAATCAAAGCATATTTAAGAGTGCTAAAGAAATAGCTAAGTTGGCAATGACAAGATAGCTTGCAGTCACATTTACTGGCCACCACATGACTAATAAAATAGGAAACAGCTCCTGCTGCTTAGCAAGTACTGAAGCATCAATCAGCAATCACCACATGGCTGTCAGGAAAATGTCACAGATATATCTGTGAGCCAAAAAGTGTCATCCTAGTGACAGAACTAAAGCAGGCCACCACAGCAAGGTACGGTGTAGATTGCTAAAGAGATTGACATGATTCATTAGGATTGTCACAAAAGGAACACAATGGCCCTGGGCCCTGGGAACCCATGCCTGATGAACACCTCCGCCAGAAATGTCCATAAAGTAGCAGAGTATGGGGAGCTCTCCCTTTCCTAGAATAGCACTGAAGCTCCCATGATGCTGCAGTGTAATGCAGCCACAGAATAGATGAGTCTGGGAGTTTTTTGTCCTGAAATTCTGAGTCAAGCTAGTATGAAACAGTAACTAGTTTGTGCTATGGCAAATTTATTATTGAAAGTGCAGGGAAAAAATAATGGAAAAAAGCCAATAGAATGAATGGTAGAGAATATTGCAGTGTGTGGCCCCTCATTTTGCAGATAAGAGATAATAGTCCTGCAGATGCAAATGACTCTATGACATTCTGCCTCAAACCCTCCACCCCCTTATACCTATCCATTCTAACTTGACTAAGACATTTGTGACAATGTCTACATTAGGTTGTCGTGATATCTGCTAAGTGATGAGATACCAGCACTGATTAAATTCAGGGTGATTTCATGACATCACTGTTATGAAACTATACTTTGTAGACTTGTTATAGACCAGGGGTCCTCAAACTTTTAAAATAGGGGGCCAGTTCGCTGTCCCTCAGACTTTTGGAAGACCGGACTATAGTAAAAACAAAAACTTTGTTTTGTGGGCCTTTAAATAAACTTCATAGCCCTGGGTGAGGGGGATAAACATCCTCAGCTGCCGTATCTGGCCGCGGGCTGTAGTTTGAGGACCCCTATTATAGACTGTTCTCACCTGGGAAAATATGGTTACCAACAGAGAAGGAATTCCTTATTATCATTTTTGTCATTTAGCTTAAAGTCCCACCAAAGACTTGGAGAAATGGAGATCGCAGTGAAGCGGATTGCAACTGTATTCCTTCATAGGAAATGGTGAACTCTGAGGTCTTGGCATCCAAATGACAGCTTCTCACCTTTCTAGGAAGAAAGATGGTACTACAAGGTATTAGCTAGGCATCCTGCCCCAGATGAATTGATAACAAACATAACTTTTGTTGCATTAGTTAAATTTTGAAAGAGAAAAAATGCCTAGTCTTTGAGAGGGACTTGGATCCATAATCAAGGGGGGCAAGTAGAAGTGAAGCAAGAGAAAACTCGTGGAATTAAACTCATTTTTAGTTCAAGGCTTTGGATTTATTATTCTGTTAAAATACTTGGTCAGTTGTTTGATTTTTTTTTTCTTCCTTAAATTATAGCATCACAAGGTTGTTAATATATATATGAAGAAGGAGTTTGGGTTCAAATTTAGGGACCAGATATTCTCCCAATCCAGAGGTCTGACTCTACTGCCTAATCTTAGCATCTTGCTCTGATTTTGTTTTTCAATATTTTAAATAGTGATTATACCATATGATAAGGCAGCAGGAAGTTTTGAATGTTGCCTTAACTTTAAATTACTTAAAGCTAGAGGTTCTTTACCTTTTTGTGTGTCCTAGAATCTTTTGGCAGGCTGATCAAGTCCATGGACCTTTCTCAGAGTAATGTTTTAAAATACATTAAATACATTGAATTACAAAAGAAATCAATTGTGTTGAAATATCGTTATCAAAATAACACTCCAAAATTCAAACTGTATCATACATATGTTGAAATTCTTTCTGCTGCTGAGGCTGTCCCTAAAAAGATCTGATAGATAGAAAACACATTTCCTTCCTGAAGGTGAGTCAAGAAAAGAGATCAAACTTCTTTTGCCTTCTTTCTTACTGTATTGATTTAGAACATTAGTATCTTCAGAAGTGATGTGAAATCTGCTTATATAAAAAACAAATATTCAGAAATTTTTTTTTGAAAACTCTAGAGGAATGAGAAGGATAAGGATAATAAGTTAATTCTTGGGGTTAAAAACAAATGGCTTTTGTATTACAAGCTCTGTGTTTTCTGGTTGTCACTTTATTATCAGTCTTAGGAAGTGCTAACTCCAGAAGGAATATATTACTAAGGCAGTATTAGAAGAGGAATTTAAACATTCGTAATTAAGGCGTGGATACTACTTGGTACCCGGGAAGTAGCTAGCAAATGAATCAATTTAAGTAAAAAATAACTTGGTAATAGTAATTATGGTATTCTGCTTAATTAGATATTAACCAATAAATTACTTTTTTACTTTGACATTTTTTTCCTTACAAAATTTCCCAAAACATTGGTCCAACTTTTATGGCTAATTGTGTAATCTCCTCCCCAAACTCCCCACCTTCTTCTCCTCCCAACACCCCCCCCACCACCACCACACACACACACACACACACACACACACACACACACACACACTTTTAGAGATCACTGCCTGCAGATCAGCCTTAGGGCAATACCTTGTTCTGCCAACCTCCCTTTCCCAAGACCCTATTCTGAGAGGGCTTGCAGGCTTTGTTGGCAAGGAGACCTTATTTGGAGGAAATCATGGATGGGTCTTAAAAGAACTAAACACACTTCTCAGCATTTAAGTTGCTCCCAGACAACTGCAAATTTGATCGGGTATAGATCATTCAGTGGTAGCAGAGCTGAGTGAGAAGAAGCATTGGCTTTGAAATCAGTGGAAAACTCAGTTTGAATCCCACCTCTTACACTTATCAGCTCTGTGACGCTGGGTGATTAGGCAGTGACTCTCCTTAAATCTCTTTCCTCTTCTGTAAAATGAGGAGAATAATATCTATCATGCCTCCCAAGAGTGGCATGGATCAAATAAAATCATTTTTGTTAAGTGCTTTGCAGACCTGAAAACATTATATATATTTCAGCTGTTATTTTATATTAAAAAAATTTTTAATTCTAAAATTTTTGTTGTATGTAAAACTGTAAATTCAATTTATGCAGATTTAAATATTTTTATCACAATCTGGAAATTGCTTTTGGAGGGAAAGAAATCTCTTTTGCAAGACTTTTCTTATGACTTTATACTTCCTAGGAAGAAAGGGAAGGAGAGGGAAAGAGGGAAGGAAAAAGCAGAAGGAATCTAGTCAAATGACAGTTCTAGTTAGTTGGCTCCCAGTAAACTCAGGCTTTACTGAATGTTACAATTTTAGAAACATTTAGAATTATTTACAATTCTGTTACAATTTAGAAAACAAAGAGTGTGTATGTAGGGGCACTAGCCTGCCCCCAACTTTGTGGGTACATGGAAAAGTTGGAAGTTATAGGAAAGCCATGTTCTTCATAGCTACCTCAAAAAATAAGAGGAGAGTTATTAAAAAGAAGAAAGTAGCTTGTAATCAACAAGGGAAGATTAAGTGATATAAAAAAGTGTTGGAAGAGTGTTTATATTTCCAGACTCAGTTGCTTTGTTGTTCAGTTTTGCTGATTTCTTTCCCCCCTTTTAAAAGTTTTATTATAAGAAATGGCTTGTTGGGTAGGAAAGGAGATAGATTGTAGAATGAGGCTCTTATGAAAACAAAATATATCAGTAAAAATTAAAAAGAAAAGTCATTTTATCCTTTAGCAAGAAAATCTATGGGATGCATCCAAGTTAGTAATCAAAACACATTTATAGATTTGAAGGCTTATATTAGTAAGAAAGAAACTTAGCAAATCTGTGCTTTAAAAACTTAGGGGAACAAAGAGATCTATTAACAGAAAAGAACTAATGATAAAATAATCAACTAAATTGAAATTTTAAAAACAATTGAAATGATAAAATCAAATTCCATTTTTCAGAGATAAGATGAATGGGCCATCTGATCTTTTTAAGAAAAAGGCAAACAAAATGACCAGATCTTGAAATGGAAAAGGTAGAAGATCAAACTTGACCTGGTTCAAGAATGAGGTGTTTACTATAACTTCCCCTTCCAAATAAAAAACAATTTTCATTAATATCTTTGGGATATAGTTGTTACCTTGGTTTAGGGTTTAAATGAGTACCCTTGCCTTTGGTTCATTGATTCTATGTTATGAATGAGTCATATTTAACTTGATTTGGTCTTCTACAATGAGTAGTAAGAATAGGTTTTCAAAGATGAGAACCAGAGTTGAGACAGGAAAAATCTAAATTAACTCACACAAATTGCCAGTTCTCCAACCAGATGGACCTTTCAGATCTGGAATTCATATGATTCTAGGGAGAAGAGGGAGCTATGTGTCCCTTAGAAGATGGGAATATATGGCCCTAAACAGCAGACAGAAGCCAGAGACAGAAATGGAGCAATGAAAATTTCTGGAGGAATCCAAATTTCCTGTAAGAGAAAAGGGAGTTTCTGAACTAAGCAGAGGAGTTTCCATAATCAATGAACACTTAAAGAACAGAGCCATAAGATAGCAAATCAAACCCACAATTTGCTTTCAACTGTTACTGTCAATTATATAGCATTAAGTGGGTTTTTCAAAAAGGGCTAATTCATTTCCCATTCTAAGTACTTTTCCCTTTCAGGTAGGATTCAGATATAGGGTAGTAACATCTCTGGAATATTGTGTAGCTCATGAGAAAAGACAGTTGTTTTTGACTGTGTGTTCAGATATGGGTCCTTCAGTGAAATAAAACTTATCTTGTATTATTAGTATGATTATTTGAAGGGGAATTGAGATCCCATAATTAGAAAGATAGAGTTGGAGGAATCGGAGCAGGCAAAACGACATTCCAAGCAGGATAACAGCATAGCAAAGGGTTCAAATTATAGTGGGTCTTTAATTTCAGGCTTAAGGACTTTATGTGGTTTCCTCTATGTAATTAGGTCTTATAAAGGGTCACAGGTACCTAATCCATTAAGTCATATCATTAGAGAAAGATTTCTGTAACAGGAGTTTGTAGGATAAACTATAATGAAAAAACATTAGAGGGAAGGAGCCCGTTTAAGAATCACTATATTAAATGTTCAGGCAAAAAGTAATAGGACTTGAGTTAAGATATTGACAGGAAGGTATAGTTGAACGACAGCAGGACTAATGACTGAATGTGAATGTCTAGGCAGGGAATAGTAAAGGTGACTGATGTTTTGAACTAGCTGAATTAGGATAAAGGTTCTTAATCTGAGATTTATGAGCATGGATTTTTAAAGTATTTTTATCATTCTGTATGTTCCAATATAATTAGTTTCCTTTGTATTCCTGTGGTTCTGAGAAATCTATAGCCTTCACTATACTAACTAACAAAGAGATCTATGACACACAAAAAAAGACTAATTGGTTTAGGAGAACATTAATGAAACTCATGAGATCAGAAGGAGAGGAACAAATTAATTAATTGGTATTAAATTTATGCTACAGGCATGGAATCCAAGAGAAGCTTTCCAGGATGTAGTAGAAAATCTTAGTCTAAAATTTGAGAGGGGAAAAGTCAATATTTGGAAGTCATCTGCATAGAAGTCATAGTTAAAACTGTATGATAAGATGAGATGACCAAGGTATAGTGAGGAGATGCCAAAAAATAGAACACCATATGCAGGATCAGAAAAGAAGAGGACCCAGTTGGAGGAAGAGGTCTACCTCAAACACAGTGACAGAACTTGACCACAAAGTGGGTTCTAGAATTGGTAATAACCAGGATAGTGTGTAGAAGAGGGAGACAGCTGGGACGAGGTTCCTGAAGAGGTGGGAGAGGATGGGATCTGAGCCTGAAGTAAAGAGATTGATCCCCAAACCAAAGAAACAGCTCTCCTTCCTCAGAGATGGGAAAGAATAAGCTGAGAATTAGTGAAGATAATGAAACATTCTGAGGGGAAAGGGATGGAAGCATAAGGAACTTCCATTTGATGACCATAAGTTCCCCCACAAAGTCGAGATAGGTCAGTTCTTTGGCAAGAGTGAGATGAGCAATCTAGGGAGTTTGAGCTGAGTTTGGAAGCTGGAGTTGAGGAAGTCCCTGGGGAATCTGGTAACAATGATATCAAGATAGCCAGGACCTAAAGGGAGCCCAGTTGAAGTTAGTGAACCCCAAATTGTAGGGGAGCTGCCTGCCCAGCTGCATGACTCTTAGCAAGCTTTTAACATCAGAGGATAAAGGTTGGGGAATGGGCAAAAATGGGAGACCCGATGGTGTCTGTGTTGGCTCGAGGTGCAGAATGTCTGTCTCTTGCGGGTTGAGGGTTGCTGATACTAGCCCCATTCTCTGGGCATGTAACATTGGAAAATAGCATGAGGCCGTGCATCCACTGCAGTTTTCTGTGACAGTCTGTGCATATCTCCTTCACCTGTTCACTTCCCAGTCTCTTTAGTAGCTATTGTAGACCTTCTATCCCTTCTTAAGCTTCTTATGAAAAACCTTCTCTTCCACTCCCCGCTAAGGACTTCTCATACCTCTTTCACTAAAAAAAAAATGGAGGCCATTTGCAGAGCTCCCTCTCCTCCTTCCTTTCACCTCACCCAAATGTCTTCCCCTATTGTCTCTTTTGTTCCCATCAGAGAAGAGCGAAGAATGACCTTCTGTCCCTCTTGTCTCCTCTTAATTGTCCTTGATCATCTCTTCACCTTTTGCTAATCTGCAGTCTCTACCCAATGTCTCCGTGTCTTCCCCAGCTTACCCAGATCCCCTGCCCTCCTGCCGTCACACCCAAGAAAACCCTCTGGTTTGAGCAGTCTTCAATCAGTGAACCTTTGCTAGGTGCCTCCTACGGGCCAGACGTTAGGCCAAGGGCTGGGGATACAAAGAAGGGCAAAGGGCAGGCCCTTCTTCCAGGGAGCTCAATGAGGTCTGCGGATGAGACGGGGCGAAAACAGCTGTGGGCAGGAGGAATTGAGAGGAATCAGCAGAGAACGCATGACAAGGTTTGAGAAGGCTTCTCTCTGGGACTGGAAGAAAGCCAGGAAGTAGATGGGAGGAGGAAAGCCTTCCAGGGACGGGCACAGCCAGTGAAAATGCCTGGAGTCGGAAGCAGAGGGCATATTCAGGGAGTAGTGGGAGGCCAGTGTCCCTGTGTACTGAAGAGCCTGGGGAGGAAGAGAAGGTACCTGGAAAAGGGGCAAGTTAGGAAGGGCTTTGGATGCCAAAGAGAGTTTGATAGGAGCCATGTGTGGCGCTACAATTTAGGAAAACCCCAATGAGAAGAGGCTTGTGGAAGGCATCCTCAGCAGAAGGCTACTGCAGTCATCGGGGGGGTGAGGTGAGGGAGGGCCTGACCCATGGTGGCGGTCCTGTCAGGCGAGAGGGGCATGCTGGGATGCTACAAAGTGACCAGCCTGACAGCATTTAATAGGAGAAATAGGGGAGATAACAGGTCCAGTACCTCCCCTCTCTTCTCGTAGAAACCCTCTGCTGATCTCACCATGCCCCTGAATCAGCTCTCCTAAGTCACCAGGAGGCCCCTCATTGCCAAACCAAAGGCCCTTTTCTCAGTCCTTGAGCTTTTTGACCTCTCCATAACTTCTCGTCCTGTTAATTGCTCTTTTCTCCCTGATATCTTTTTCCTGGGTTTCTAGTCTCTCTTGGATTTTCTTCTGACCTCTCCTGCTTGATCTCCTTTGATGACTCTTCCTCCTAACTAGATGGGCTCCAAAGTTCTATCCTAGGCCTTCTTTTCCTGGTGATCGCATTGGCTCCCATGGATTCAGCTATCATAACTATGCGGGGATTCTCAGATCTCTGTCTAACCCTAACCTTTTTTCCTAATTTCTCATCCTATATCATCAACTGCCCTCAAATTGGATCTTCTTTTCATAGACACCTCAAATTTAACAGATCCCAAACTAAAGCCATTATTTTTACCCCAAATCTTCCATTCTTTCCAGGTTCCTAATTATTGTCAGTGGTATGACCATCCTGCTAGTCAATCAAATTCTTAGCCTGAGTGCCAACCTCAGCCCCTCCGTCACACTTACCCCATATATCCAATCTCCCCAACTCTTGTTATTTCTACTGTGACAACTATGTGCCTTCTTGACATATGTGCCTCTTTCCAAAGAGGGTTCAAACTCCATTTTCTGAAAGAGGCTTTTTCCACTCCCTACCTTTCTCTTCTTCCCTCTGAGCTTCATAATTAAGCTTGTTTTATTTGTACCTAGTTACTTGTGCAGATTCCTATATTAAAATGTCTGCTTCTTTAGGCAAGGGTCTGAATTTTTGTTTTTGTATTCTAGAACTTAGCTCCATGCCTGACACATAGCAAGCACTTAATAAATGTATGACTGATACATTTGACATATAAATGTTTGACTGTAAGCATTAAAGAACATTGCAGTGTCTTTTAGAGAAGCTATCAGTTACTGAAAACCCTATACATCTTACTGATTGAAATAAACTTCAAATCCCTCATGTGAACTGAGTATTCCCTCATATCAACTGACTATTCCATGTAATATTTATTTGCTCATTCTTAAGTTTTTATTAGTTAACCTTCCATTTTTATGGCTTAAAGGGTTCTGGACAACTGTCTGGTCATTGTTAGAATTGTATCTATTTATTTTATATCAACATATACATCTTCCTAAATTTCTCTTTAATTATTCTTGTTATACATAATAAAACTTAAAGCTTGTGATCTAGTATGCTGATTTTACTTGAGAAAGTAGAAGCTATTAGGTAACATTCTCCTTTGAATTATTTTAAGGGAAAACTTTCTTAACTTTCCTTCAGGATTTTTTTGCAGTTCTGAGCCAACGTTTTGTTTTAATGGGCAAAGAAGAAAACACTTTTTTTTTCCTGAGGCTATGAACCAGCCTGTTTTTTTAGGAGTGGCATTGCTGAAGTTCTTGATCTTCTCTTAGTGAGGAAATTTTTATTGTTGTTAAGATTAAATTCAGATTTGTGTAGCTGTGTAGCTGCTTATACTTTTGCTGGAATGTGACTGTTTCTTCCAGTCCTCCTGTTTCTGTACCAACTGTCCTGGCCATGTCTAGAAGGAGTAAGACAACTCAAGTAATGTGTAGCTGAAATTTAAAGAAACAAAACAAAACTGAACATTGTCTATATTCCTTCCTGGCCCTGCTTGAGCCTGCTGATTTTGCAGAATCATTTTAACCCTAAATGACTTCAAGCTAAACCCTGAGTTTTATCTTATAGGACTGAAGTAAGTGCTGACCTCAGTCAGCATTGGAGGCTTTTCACAGGCATTGGAGGCTACCTGACCTAGAAGAATATTGTAGTTGACTTTGCCAAAAGTTTCATTACTAATTACAGGAAGGATTCAAAGGATCTCAGGAACCAGAGAGGCAAAGAATTCCAATTGAAATGATTCCAAAGACTTTTATCCCTATTAGCAAGAGCCCTGGTGGAATGATGAATAATGGAATCTTTTTGATCAACTAAGAATTTAGTTAAGTGCATTTATGAAGAAAAATAATCATAAACTCCAGAATGAAACCAGGAGTTCTAGAAATGAATCTATCAGCATGACTGAGAAAAGGGAATCACTTTGAGGGAGAAGCAATCTTATGACGGGTTACACACAGGCCTAACTTTATAAACCAAGGCAGTGATAACTCTTGGAGGAGAGCCTTTGCCTTAACTCTTTGTTCTTGGATGGCCATTTGGAGTGTAGGAGAAGGCTGCATCCAAATCTGCTGGAATACAGTTGAATGTTTCTGATTTTTTGTTTTGTTTTGTTTTTAATAAAATAGATAAGCATATGTATTTTTTCCCATCCAAACACTCCATTAAAAAAAGAAAGAAAGAAAATAAGATGTAATTTGATTTCACATCTTACATAAAATGCTAGGGTGTCCCTGCCAAAAACAAAAACAAAAAAGGAACAGTTCTTTGAGCTCTTGACTTGAGATTACTGGTTTCTCATTAAAGTTCAAAGTATTTGGTTTGCTAAGGATTTTCAAATGATGGCTATTGTCTGACCACGCTTTGAAAAGCCACGCCACAGCCCTCTCATTCTTTACTGGCACTTCTGCAATTCTTTTGTTCACCCCCCCAAACACACACCCCTTTTATTCTTTTTACATTTTAATGGCACACAAATTTTCAGATCAGGTTTTACAAGGTGTACATGTAACCAAATAATTCCCTTGACAGTGACTTTCGATGACAAGCCATTTTGGCCTCATTTTAATCACCCTTCTGCTGAGGCTAGACAACTTAAAAACCCCGGCAAGGACCGGGACCTGTGGTCTCCTTGCTAAAACAATTTGCCCAGTGTGCCAAAGTACTGCTCTGACTTAGCTTTCTTATGAGGTAGCTTTTTGTTCTTGTAGTTGTTGACCTTTTTGTTTTCCTTTAGTTAGTTATTTGCATAGGAGCAGATGTTATTTCCTCTTTTTATCCTGTGTTGAAATAAAGAGTCAGTTTCAGTGAATTTTTTCTCTCCCCCCTGCTCCCCGCTTCCAATTTAATTTAGTTGAACATATCAAGTATCTAATAGATACAGAGCTCTCCCATGGACTGCAGTGACATGTAGAAAAATATGATCCAGACTGTTCTCAAGGAGCTCGTGTTTTAATGAGTGTGTTGCACAAATACACATACAATGATACAACAGAAATGAGATAAGTTTAAAAGAAAGATTCAAGCACAGTGCTCAGAAAAAAAAAAGGAAAAGACATCTCTTTATTGGAGATATCATAAAAGTCTTAAGGGAGGAAGCATTTGAATTAGGACTTGGAAAGAAGGAAACTGTTATCAGCAGATGTTGGAGAGGGAGTCTCATTCTAGCTGTGGTGGATTCTGTGAGTATAGACTGGAAGAAAGGAGAAAGATGGGTTAGAGTAAGATACAAAGTTGGCTACTTCAAAGAGGATCAGTCTGGTCAAATCAGCAAGGATTTCTACTCTCCTCAAGACTTGGGAAGAAAATAAAAACCTGTGTTTTTATTCAATGCAAAGTCACCACAAGTTTGTAGAGGAAATTCCTGTCATATCCTTGTTTTTCCTCTCCTATTATGTTTCACTCTTGGATGCCAATTTTGAACTAAATTTCTAACTTAATAAGTAACATACTGTCAGGCAGTTTCTCTTATTGCTGGAGTTTTTACATATCCCATATATGTCAGTATAACTGAAGCAATCGTTCTTTTAAAAAGTTCATGCTTCTTAAATATTTAATAGCTTTTTATTATATAGAAAGTTCCATTATAGTACCAGTATTTTGTGTGAGCAGTCTGCTATCTTTGTCATGCCTTGGACTTTTATTATACTTGATCACTATGTTTTAGGAAACATGATGGTAAATTTTTGTAGTGATCAATCTTATAACAGGGTTTAATGTAATAGGAAATTATTATAAGAACACTTGCTGTTTTACTAATCTTCTTAATATAATTCACTTAAAAAGCAACAAGTATACAGTTTTATCAGGTTAAAGTATAGTATTTAATATACTAAAGATAAAACCAAAGTTCAAAACAGGATTCTTGATTCAAAGGTTAGCTGTTTTTGGACACACATTGAAATAGGTCACATCAGGCAGTACAGATAGATTTTCTCTCCCTTCCCTCCCACCCCCACTTTCCTTTTTATTAGAAAGAAAACTAGCTCTTATAGAATTTTTTTTCTTCTTAGAAAAAAATATATAAAGCTTGTAGATATTGGACACACAAGCTTTGTATTATTATTTTTTTTTTTTTTGAAAGGCAGCATTTTGTAGCTACAAGGCTCTTGCTATTGTTCTTTTCATCTTACACAGCTCAGCCTGTTCCTGTGCTTGGGTATCTCAGTGGATTTGTTACAGCTCTTTTGTCAGATTGAGTTTCAAGAATCACAGTGATATTTGCTATGAGCCATTTGAAACCTTCTTTGGGAGAATATCATTCGTATTTCAGAATCATTTTTAACTCAGATTTTAGAGAAAGAAGAAACCTTTGAGATCATATAATCCAGCCACCTAATTGACAAATGAAGAGACTGAGAACCACAGAAGTTAAGTTACACAAATCACAGCTAACTGGAAGCCAAACTAGAAATAGATTGTAAGTCAAGGAGTTCTAAGTACCAATCCAGGGTTCTTTCTTATGTGTCCAAATGTGTATTTAAATTAAGCATTTTATTCTACACATAAAAGAACAAAGATGCGTTCTGGATAGTTGAAATGAGTGTTGTGTCTGACCTTATTTCAGGGAAAGAAATGTTCTCTATTCTCACATTCATATACTTTTAATTTTTTTATATTTATATTTTATCCTGAAATTAATAAATAACAAATAAAATTAGCATTTCTGTTCTACAAAGTGCACCAGAAAAAAAAAAAAAGGAGTATTCCTTAAGCCACAATTCTGCTATCTATAATTTGCTTTTCCTTTTTTAGCATATAATAAGTTCAGCATGTAACATACAAAACTGTGCTGCTTCTCTGATTCCTTCTCTGCTTCATTCTCTTCTGGGCGTTTAAAAAAAATGCTTATTCATTTTAAAAGTTACCCTTTTGTTCTTTTATTTATGACAACTCAATCACCAGTCCTTTCTTCTTCCAACTTCGCCCTCAATTAAAAAAAGAAAAAGAAAATGAAAAGCCTTGTGACAAAATATTATAGACAAAGGAAGTTCCCACACTGACCCTATTCAACAACCTGTGTCTCATTCTGCACCTTGAGTCCATTACTTCCCCTCAAGGTAATATATTTATTCTTTTAGTAACTTTAAATGAAAGAGATTTTGTGATGGTTTTATGATTTTAAAGGTCAATCTAATTACATATAGTGTCAGACTTGGTTGATATATGGGTTAGTTTTGTTGAGCTGCTTTTTTTTTTTTTTCTTTTTAGTCTTTGTTACAAGAGATGGCCCTGTGGATAGGGAAAGGATATGTTCAGAAATAAAAGTCATATGCAGGCACAAGATATCCAAAAAATTAAAGGTTCATAATTTCTTTTTGTTAAGAAAAGAATTTTCTCCAGTTTCAACATTCTGTTGCAGAGATATACTAGGCAGAGATGTACTTTTTTCCATAGACCTTGTGGGTAACATATTTTACTTTAATAGTTGTACCACATTTTAATGTGTACCAATTTAATATAGCCTGTGGCTTATAACTGAAACTCTAGGTTTACGTGAAGCAGGTTCAATCATGGAGGTTGTTCCTAAATACTTTCATGTTGGCTCATATCCAAACCCTTTGTTTCCTCTAGGGACATCAGGTCTTGGCTCATATCTAGAGTTCTATGGAAAAGACAAATGGCCCTTACTTCCATGTGAGCACTAAGGCTAAAAATATATTGAATATAGGACAGGTCTTATTTAACATGACAGAAAATGGCAATCAGAAAATATCTGCCCTTGAGCCATTGATCAATTGAAATGATTCTCTTTAGTGGATCTCTCCATTTCTCAAGCACTTAATCAGTCTTTTATAAGGATAATACAGCCCTAAATTGGAAACCCCCTGCAGAGGAAAAACAATTTGCCTCAGTGATGAGCTGACTCTTTTCCCTCAAAGAACTCATCTTGGCAGAGATCCATGAGGTTCTTCTCAGATATTTTATCTGTTGTTGAGCAATCTTCATAGTAGGCAAACATTTGGAGTCGCTAAAGTGTCAAAGTACCCATCCCTATGAGGAGCTTGCCTTCTCCCATTAACTTCTGGTCATTGAGTCTCATGTTGAAAGGAAACTAAAAGGCCAACTATCCCGACTTCTACCTGTGCAAAAATGCCTTCTTTGCATATCCAATAATCTATCCTTAGTATGACAGCCTCCAGGAAACAGGAATCCGTTTCCTCCTGGTACAGTCTATTTCACTTATATATTGTTTTAGTCATTAGTTTTTTTCTTCAAGTAAATCTAAAGTTATCTCTTTGAAAATTTACCCACTGTTCCTGGTTCTGCCTCTGGCCCAACAGAACAAGTCTAGTACCTCTTCCATCTGCCCTCCTTTCAGATATGTAAAGGTAATATCATTTTCTCTTTGTCTAGGACTCCTGGGGCATATTATACTATCTTAGAATTGAGGTTTCTCTGCCAGAGAGAAACTGGTAGTTAACAGAGCCACTTGCATAGTCTTTATGAGTGAACTTCCCTCAGATTTTGCTCATGTGTGTAGTGATTCTGTCTCTCGCTGCTCTTCATTTCTGATTCTCTTAGGTCCTAGAATTCAACATTATCCAAGCAGCTTAGTCATAGATTTGCTTCGTTTCATAGAATCACAGAATTTGCCAGAGAGGCCAACTTGTATCTAAAAAACAGACCTCTCTGTAACATCCCTGACAAGGAATTTTCCAGCTTTTTCTTAAAGATCTCCAGCCCATTCTACTGATGTTTAGGTCTCATTATTAGAAAGTGATTTCTTTTCTTTTTTTTTTTTTAATATTTTATTTTATTTTATAACAACTTTACATTGACAGAATCCATACCAGGGTAATTTCCCTTTACAACATTATCCCTTGCAGTCGCTTCTGTTCCAATTTTTCCCCTCCCTCCCTCTACCCCCTCCCCTAGATGGCAAGCAGTCCTATATATGTTAAATATGTTGCAGTATATCCTAGATACAATACATATTTGCAGAACCGAACAGTTCTCCTGTTGCACAGGGAGAATTGGATTCAGAAGGTAAAAAACAACTCGGAAAGAAAAACAAAAATGCAAATAGTTCACATTCGTTTCCCAGTGTTCTTTCTTTGGGTGTAGCTGCTTCTGTCCATCATTTAGCAATTGAAATTGAGTCTTTGTCAAAGAAATCCACTTCGATCAGAATACATCCTCATACAATATCGTTGTCGAAGTGTATAATGATCTCCTGGTTCTGCTCATTTCACTTAGCATCAGTTCATGTAAGTCTCTCCAAGCCTCTGTATTCATCCTGCTGGTCATTTCTTACAGAACAATAATATTCCATAATGTTCATATACCACAATTTACCCAGCCATTCTCCAATTGATGGGCATCCATTCAATTTCCAGTTTCTAGCCACTACAAACAGGGCTGCCACAAACATTTTAGCACATACAGGTCCCTTTCCCTTCTTTAGTATTTCTTTGGGATATAAGCCCAATAGAAACACTGCTGGATCAAAGGGTATGCACAATTTGGTAACTTTTTGGGCGTAATTCCAGATTGCTCTCCAGAATGGTTGGATTTGTTCACAGTTCCACCAACAATGCATCAGTGTCCCAGTTTTCCCGCATCCCCTCCAACATTTATCATTATTTTTTCCTGTCATCTTAGCCAATCTGACAGGTGTGTAGTGGTATCTCAGAGTTGTCTTAATTTGCATTTCTCTGATCAATAATGATTTGGAACACTCTTTCATATGAGTGGTAATAGTTTCAATTTCATCATCTGAAAATTGTCTGTTCATATCCTTTGACCATTTATCAATTGGAGAATGGCTTGGTTTCTTATAAATTAGGGTCAGTTTTCTATATATTTTGGAAATGAGGCCTTTATCAGAACCTTTAACTGTGAAGATGTTTTCCCAGTTTGTTGCTTCCCTTCTAATCTTGTTTGCATTCATTTTGTTTGTACAAAGGCTTTTTAATTTGATATAATCAAAATTTTCTATTTTGTGAACTAGTCTCTAGTTCATCTTTGGTCACAAATTTCTTTCTCCTCCACAAGTCTGAGAGATAAACTATCCTATGTTCCTCCAATTTATTTATAATCTTGTTCTTTATGCCTAAGTCATGGACCCATTTCGATCTTATCTTGGTATATGGTGTTAAGTGTGGGTCTATAGAAAGTGATTTCTTAAAACAAGTCTAAATTTTCCTGTTTACAACTTCTGTCCACTTGGGCCAAATCAAATAAGTAATCCTCTTCCAAATTTCCTTCAATAACTTGAAAATAGCTCTTCTGCCCCATGTCTTATCTAGATTAAATATCCCTAGTTTCTTCAATTAATCTCCACATTCTGATAGTTTTTCTCTGCAGTTTATCCACAAATTCTTTGCAGTTTTGCTTTTGCCTATATCTTATCCTGTCTTTGAAGTTACTTGTTTTCCTCCTATCTTGGAAATATTGTAGACCTGGAGAAGTCATGGAGTTTGGCAGGCTTTCTTTCCAAAGAAGAAGCATCCCTATTTTAAAAAACCCCATTTGAGGATGAAATCATATCTAATTATACACCTGAGCCATAGCCACATCCTTGAATTTGACATTTAAATGGTAAAACAGAGAAGAGTGGAACCAAAGCTAAGAAACTGGAGAAATAAAGGGTATTCACACTTAGATTACAGCTTAGTTCCAGACAACAGAAGCCTACAGAAAGAATTTGGAACTCAAAAGTTTAAAAATTAATGTAAAAATTGTTTTTACATGAAATTGGGTAAAAAAATATAATATTAAATTAGAGGGGAAGGGAGGGAGGGAGGGAGAGAGAGAGAGAATGAATATATGAATATGAGAATGAATATCTAGTACTTTTACAAAGCTTCTTCAGGAAGCCACTTGTGCCCATGAGGAAGAACAGAGCCTTAGGATATGAGATATTTTACCCCCAGAGATGATTGAGTAAAATGGTGACCCATTCCCGGATAAGTAAAGGAATTTGTGACCAGACTTCTTAGAAACAACTCGAGTTCCTTGATCCACACGAAGGAGCTCTGAGATCAATCTGCTTCATCCAATAGTTAAAGTAGCACGGGACAAAGCTACTAAGTAGAAGAACAGAGTTGGCCCCTTGCCCCTCACTAGTGCCAGGTATTCTGTAAACTGGGCAAGTTTAGGAGAAAGGAGGGCCATTTCTCCATTAACAGCCTCTCTTTCCCTATTTTCCCTAGTATTTTGTCCATTTACGAGATCCTCTGTTGTAGGATAGTGCTAAGAGGTAGAGATCAGGCAAAGACAAGGGAAGGGAAGGAGAGCTATCATAACCATTTATTAGCTTATTTATTACATTGTTGGTTTCGTTCAATTTAACTCAAGCCTGCCTTGTATTCATTGTATAGATAGCCTAAGAACTGAAGTCTTTACTTTTAAGATAGAGACCTAAACATGAAACAAATTATAATGTTCACAAAGAAGAAAATGTCATTGAGTCATGTGCCAAATAGAACATATTTTCAAGTAGCTCCCAAGATTTAACTCATTTATTTAAACCCAGAGCCTTCAGCTCTGATTTGTTGATTGATTATATAATAAAGCCTCTGCTTATGTAATAGTCTGTATGGAATTCTTATTGAAATTAATATCACAGCATAATTGTGCTCTTTCTTTTTTCTTTTCTTCCTTTCTTTTGCAATTGGTGTTAAGTGACTTGCCCAGGATCACATAGCCAGGAAGTGTTCAATGTCTAAGACCAAATTTGAACTTGGATCCTCCTAACTTCAGGACTGGTGCTCTATCCACCACACCACCTAGCTGCTCCTATTGTGCACTTTTAAATCAGAAAACCTTTCAAATTAAAACAGGATGTTTAAAAATAATTGAGAAGCAAAAGAAATTCATTTTCATATGTACCCATTTTGTTTTTAAATAACATCTACATAATATCTATAGTATTTACTGAAGTATTAAAGTCTTATTAATATCATGATGGCAGGTTTAATGTCATGCACAAGGGATATGTTTCTCAAAAATTGGAGATAAATCAGTGTTTTGCATGAATTGAATCATTTGAAACTTATCATTTAAAGAAACCATGTGATGAACTTTCTGTGAATTAAGAATCTTCTTTTACTGCAAAGAATCACTCCATGTTTTATCTGTTTATAAGTTTGTGATTTATGTATAGTTTTCCTAATATAGATCATATCCAAAAATTTTATATGTATGAGAATATTAAGGCACCTTTCCATTTATAAAGATAGTTTTTACAAGGAGCAGGCCAACATTTTGACAATCAGCAGCATTCTAACATTTATTAGAAAGATAAACAATTGCAGATTTCCTGCTGTTCTGTTTTTAAAAACAAAAACGTGTAACCCTTTTAGTGTGTGATCACAAGCATGCTTGGACGTGTTGACAACAGCCAGGCGTCACTCTTTCCAGATCTTTTTTATGGGAAAGCAATGAAGTGAAATTTCCTAGAATCCTGTCCTCTGAAGTGCTGTGCGTGCTGCATTACAGAGCAGCATTCTTGTAAATTTTGCCTTCCCACTTAAACTGGAGAGTAAGTGTCAATATTAGTTCAGTGAATAAAGTAACAATAGTAATGGAAATAATGTGGATAAGAGTGAAATGGTACTGAAATAGAGGAATTGGAGCAGCATACAGAAAAGGAATACTGTAGACAACAAACAGTGCCAAAAGGAAGATTTATTGTAGATGTGGATATGAACAAAGAAAGGAGACCATCAAGAGTAAGACATTTTGGGAGTGGGGCTGGGGGGTGGAGGGAATCACACTAGGCCATGCTACAATCATATTTGTATATGTGAAACTTTTTTTCCTTTTCTGGTTTCCTGAGTATTGAAAAATTCAAAACTGAAGATAAAATTTTAGGTACAAAGAGTTAAATAGTTATAGAGAAGATTATATAGAATATCAGAAGGTGTGAGAAGATGGAAAAGCACCGAAGATTCAGTCCAATGAGTTTTTGCATAAAAGGGACCTTCTCTTCAAATTAGGCATCCCTCTACTCTTACATTAGAAGTACATTTGCTTTGTTTTTACAGCATTATCATGAACTCCCCAAATTTACACAAATACATCTCACCAAGGCAGACGAGTCTAAAGAATCAAACAGACTTATCCCTCTGAAGTTTTTCCTTTTTTTAAAATTTGCAGCCGTAAGGTGCCCTAAAAAAAAAAAAAAAGTCTTGAAAATGAACAATATATCTAATAATGAAAGCTGACTAAGTATGTAGCTTACAAAGTTCCAGTGTTAAACTGTTGCTTTTTACCATGATCTCAAACAAAAAGATTCCTCCTGTGATCAAGAATTTACTTCATTTTTCTTGGGTACAAACTTCTTTTTTTCATCATCATCATATATTATGCCATTGAAGAGTTAAATCCAATTCACTTAAAAATCTGTAACTTGATCTCTTTTCCCTCTGCAGAGTAAATGCAGGAAGTTTGTTTCAGTTCTCAGGCAAGCTAATTACAAGAGACAGTTTTCTAATTTACTATTTCAATCTGCTTGTCCATAATCACACACTTCCACGTAGTTATATGAATATCCACATGGTTGTCTATGGTGCGCTTTGATTTGTAGATGATGATTGCATTGTGATTGGTTGTTTGCAATATAGCATATTGAACTGATTTTTCAGTATTGAACTTTTACTGTTAACATGTCTATTTTATTTCCTGTTATTGATATAGTCTATGGTTGTAGAGGTCAAAAATCACAATCTTAGGACTTTTCTTAATATTACATGTTGAAGTTGAATGACAATTAAGCTGTGCCAGTCAATTTTAATTTACATTAATACAATTAACTGTGATAAAGACTCTGTAGTATGACTATTGTAAAAAAAAATTGTTATCTTTTACTTTAACTTAACTTTTAATTCTAAATATAGTCCTCTTCATACTATGGAGAACCATCTCTTGAGACAAAAAATTTTAAAAGGGGGAGGAAAACCTTTGAGCTAGATTAGCAGAGAAGGAAGGGAGTGGCATTTCTTCTTCTGGGCCAAGCTTGATTTTATAACTATACACTATTTCTGTGTGATGTTTTGTTGTTGTTTTTTCCACTTAAATTGCTCTCATTGTGTAATTTTTTTCCTACTTTCTTACTTCACTTTGCATCAGGTCATATAAATTTTTCTCCACTTCTCTGTATTCTTCATATCCATTGATCTTACCACAGGGCAATATTCTATTATTATATTACATAGTATAAAGAAGAAAGTACTGGGTTTTCTAAAGGATATAGAGAGAGGTCACCCACATGCTGCAAAAAGGTAGTAGTCAATGACTTTGAATGAAACTAACTTAGGAACAGCCTTGGTAGAAATTTCTTTTTGTCCTGCTAACATCCAAAATTAATACAAATTTAGTTGATAATAAGGAAAATGTACTAATTTGAACATGAGCTAATTTGAATTTAAACTATAGCATAATTATTATAGGCTATGGCAAGATAGCAACAATATCTAACATTTTAAGATATGCAAAATATTTCATAGTGACTTTGCAAAGTGGATAATATCTATAATGTTACTTCCATTTTACAGATGAGAAAATGTGACTTAAGTTAATTGACTTTCCTAGTGTCACATAACTGATATTCTGCTCCTAATATATAGGAATATTAATAGTTCTCTGAAGGCAGATGTCATTGACATGTGTTAATAACTTTAACCCTTAAAGGCTAATAAAGGTCTATGATTTCATAGTAAGCATAAATTGTCAGTCATGGTCATAAATGTTATATCATTTACTTGTAACTTTCTTGTTTCTGAATACCTAAAAACTTGAGTTCAGTTCACAACCATTCATATATGGTACATTAACCTTTCACTTATCTTTGGATACTTACATTTTGTCATTTAAATGATAATACTATAATAGTTACTTACTTGTCCCCACCTCTCACCCTCCTTTCCCCCCCCCCAAAAAAAAAAGTTTGCTTACAAAGCTCTACATCAACAATTTGCATATTGGCTATCTGGTAAAAGCTCAATTTACTGGTTTCTGGTCAGATTGGTAGGAGAAATAACAATTTTTGACCATTTAAGATCTTGAGTTCCTATTCTGGTTCTGACACTATCTCCATAACCTAAAGCAAATTCCTTTACTTTTCTGAGCCTCAGTTTCCTTGCCCTTAAAATGTGAGGGGTTAAACTAAGCAAGCTCTGCAGATCTAACTTTATGATTTTATAATCCTGATCTTATGCTTTATTTCTGCTTATAGGCCTGTATATAAGCATCAGACTTGGAGATCAATCATGAACCATGGCAAACTAGGAAAAAACAAAACCAAACCCTGTTAATTGTATAGCCTGTGCTCTTGTGAATAGCAGCTTTTCCATTCAACATTTATCCATTCAACAAACTTCTATTGAATAGCTGCTCTGAGATAAATGTTGAAGAAAATGTAAAGATACTTAGACAAGGTTTTTCTCTAAAAGAGTTTACAAGATGAGAATGTCTAAGGCTTTAATAAATGTTTGTTGACTGATTGGCTATTGAGTGCTTGATAGTAACCTAGGTAAATATCATACATTCTAAAATGAAATAAGTACATGAGAGAGCTACAAAGTACTAAAAGAGAGAAAACTAGTACTTACTGCTTCTTTCCCTATCAATTAAACATAGTCCGGTCTCTCTAATCCTTTAAAAAAAAAAAAAAAAAGGGAATCAGGGAAGGCTTGAGCCGAGAAGGTTGATGAATAGAATGTCAATAAGTAAAAATGTTAGATATCATTCTATATTTTATAGAGAATAGTACAGAACAAAGAGCAAAGCATGATGGTAGAAAATGGTGAGATGCATTTTAAAAGATAATGAATAATTGAGTACATTGCTGAAGAGCATTGAGAGAACAGATAATCATGCCAGATGGTTCCCCAGTTGCCTCCATATGAAATAAGCAGATAAAATAAATTTTCCAAAAGGTCTTCGGGTTAACTAGAAGACAGCTCGATTCCCCCCATTATATTATAGCTGTAGTACTCATATCAAACTGCTCACATAACCTAGTAATGGAGTTAATGATGAGGGAAAAAAAAAACTGCTTGATTCCTATATTTTGGAAGTAGTTGAAATACCAGGACTAAGAATTTGGTCTTTATTCAATGGGAAAAATGGAAAATCAATGAAATTTTGATTAGTGGAATAAAGTGATTAGGTTTATTTATCTTATTCATAGGGTAATAGTTTTAGAACTGGAAAGGCCTTCTAGTTTGTCACCTTTGACTTTCCACCTGTGAAGAGAATTGTCTTTAGTTTAGACAATGAGACACATAATTTCTCAAATTATTCATTGGAAGTATGTTCTTCAGTATGCTCTATCTTCCCTCCTCCCCATGATGGCTATACTTACTACTTTAGTGAGAAAATTGAGCCATGCATCATGATTTCCCATATTCTGAACCCCTCAGTATTATTCTCTATATTCACCTATCTTCATTTTCAAGCAGTATAAGGTCTGAGGAAACAATATTGGATTTGGCAGTTAAGAATTCACTTGTAATCTTTAAGAAAAGAGTTTCAGTAGAATGGTAAGTCCAGAAACCAGATTGCAAGGGCTTAAGAAGTGAAAGGTGAAAAAGAAGAGGTAGATTACTCTTTCTAAGAGTGTATTTGTGGAACCAAGGTAACTGTAATTTGAGGATGATAATGGGGTTCAGTAAAATTTTGTTGTTGGGCTTTTTAGAGGACTAGGAGTATTTTTTTTTTTTTTTAAGAATTAGAGACAGCTTGACTGTGTTTAGTTGGTAGGGAAGGAACCAATAGGTAGGAAGAGAATGAAAATAAGAGAGATTTAGCGAGAATGTCTCAGAGGATATGGTAGGAAAGAAGCTACTGGGACTTCAAAGAAAAAGGAGACACGCTTCTCTGTGTCTTCAATTCTGGACCCAGTTCACTGTCCACATGGGCATAAGCTATAAAAATGGAAGGAATAAAGTTTAATCTTGTTTTTTAGTTACAAAAACTCAAATTCTAATTTTTTTAACAGCAGTCTTGCATATTAGATGTCACAAATAAAAGCAGTTATTTGCTTCAGGCAGTTACTTATTTCCAAGGGTGTATGTATTTAATACAGTTATATCCTGTCTGCAATTCATAGCTTAAAATTATTGTGACTTTTCCATTGTAAATTCTTGTTTACAAGATTTTGTAACTTAGATGTGAAAATTCTATCCAGGCTTCAACTTGGATAGCAGACCCAGAGGGCAAATATTTTAAATGCTTTTTTTGCAGTTGGAAAATGAAGAACTAATTTGTTTTCTGAAGCATTTTTTTTGGGTCGAGTCCTTTATGTGAACTTTTGCCTGTTTATAGGGGGAAATAAATTTTTTTCAACCAATATTTTTTTCTTCAGTGTTTATCTCTACTAAAAATTCCCAGAATGACAAGTAAAATTGACCCTTAAGGAAAATTGAAAAGGTCAAAGGAAGAAAGAATCTGACTGTTATTATTTGTGTTCTTATCCTATTATGTTTGTCTAATATGTATGGCTTGGAAAATTCATAGCAGACAGTATGGTTAAATTCCACAAGAGAGAGAATTACCGTAGTTGTGCAAGGACAGTAACAATGAAACACCTGCTAAAAAGAGAAGAGAACTTGGAAATCTGAAACTCTTGTTGAAAGGAAAAAGGAGTTGACATATTTAGATCACAGTGCTTCAGAGAGAATACTGAGGTATTTACAAGCCAAAAAGGTTTCTTAGTGCCATGGTAGGCAGTGGGTTTTAGTGGAAAATGTTTATTTTAAATAGGCTCAAGTAAAATATTAAAATTCTCACCCAAGGGGCAGCTAGATGGCACAGTGGATCAGAGCATCAGCCCTGAAGTCAGGAAGATCTGAATTCAAATCTGGTCTCAGCTGTGTAACCCTGGGAAAGTCACTTAACCCCAATTGCCTCAGCAAAACAAACAAAAAGCCAATTCTCACCCAATCCCAAGTATTTCTTTATCAGTAATACAAGCCATGTGAACGATTTTTTAAAACTCATTTGCTTACTTTTTGACACCTCTGTGTTAAGAAATGTTGGCATCTGCTTTTCCTAAAGAAAGTTTGTTTTCATAGTCATTCATTTTAATAAAATCAATAGATTTTATACCTCTGCTTAAATATTGTACTGACCTTGCATGGTATGGCATCCCATTCAAGAACAAGTGTTTCTCAGCTGATTGATGAGCTTCATGTAACAGTTGAAAGTTAATTGAATTTGAATGACTATAAATTTATTATTGATCTTTTACAACTGATTCAGGGATATTGTCATAGCTTTACTATGAAGATTTCAAGGCTTAGAAAGTAGAATTAAACTATAGATCATTTTTATTGTTCTTTTACCTCCCTTCTGTGTTCATTTCCTATTATTTGTCTTTAAGTACTTTTCTGTTCTTTTCCTTCAAACTTCCTTGTTTTTTCTATTTCACCTGTTTCTTGTCTTTCATTCTTTAGCTCCTGTATAGTTTCCAAACAAGTAAAAAAAAAAAAAAAATCTGGCAGCAAGCAGCATTTTATGCCTCATGGAAACAGGAATTATAACTTTAGCCAAAGCAGTCATCATCTGGAATTCTAAGAAAATTGAGAGAAAAAATAATAAATCACTGAGATGTCTTAATAATTCCCCCATTTTCATTGCAACTTAACTCTGCAGAATCCTACTAAAAGTTGTACATAAGTTAGTTTACTGCATTGCTATCTCTTTTGGAGAAGAAGATAAGAATAAAGAAGAAACATGGTACATTTGCAGCTATTTGCACAATTATTATTGCAGCCAATTGGGATTTCTGGACATGCAAAGGTGAGGAAGATAAAATTACACTGTAACACTGGAAAAGCACCAGTACTGTCATCCTTCTTTATAAAATAAATAACTAGATTTTTAACTGTAATATCAGACCTACTATTTGTCACTGGAATTGCTTTCATCAGCCTTCCACCATTAGCCAGTTTTCTTTTCTGCTTGACCTGTATCCCTTTTAAGCTTAAGATTTAAAAGAAAAGCTCAATGTTCTTTGGCTTTTGTGTGTGGTTGCTATCTATCACAAAGAGAAATCAATGAGGGAAGAGTCATTTTGACTCTTTTGTGATCAGTGATTCTAAACGAGAGCTTTGTTTTCAGTTCATTTGTGGCAAACATCAGAATTTGAGACAAAGTATTCATTAGCTTTTCTGAGAAAGCTAAAAAATATGATCCTCTACAAAAGTATTAACTGCTTATCAACCATGTTCATTATGTATGTAAATTTCACTTTAAAGAGCAGTTGTAAATGTATGCTTATTTGTTTTAGTTTAAAAGTAAGCACATATCCCTTCAACTCCCCATGATTAAAGTGGTATAGAAGAGCATATGTCTCCTAAATACTGGAGGAAATGTTTGTATATTTGTATGTAATGTTTATATGTCTTGTTATATCTTTGTTAAATATCCCATTATAAAAGCTTTTCTAAAAAATTAAGGACATGGGCCAGAGCACCAGCCCTGAAGTCAGGAAGACTTGAGTTCAAATATGACCTCAGACACTTAACACTTTATGGGTGTGTGACCCTGGGCAAATCACTTAACCCCAATTGCCTCAGGGAAAAAAAATTAAGGACATAATGAATTTGTTTATTTTTGGAGAAGAATGTAGTTCTAATTATTCCCTTTATCTCTGTAAAGTTGACAACATTTAAAGTATATGATTAGAGGATATGAGAAAGCTCCGTTTTTCTCATATCAAGTGTTGTAATAAAGCTTTAAGTGAGGAGCAAGTGGAACTATAATGCTATTATACAGAAACACAGACTCCAAATCCAGTCACTGCTTTCAATTGTATCTAGCTTAAAGAGCCAACATATTCAGCTTTTTTACTCTTAATAATGAATTGGGGGAATGACTGTCAAATGGAAAAGAAGTTTGCATTTGCTGAATCCTTGGCATAGTGTAGGAATGAAACCTTTTTGGCATATATTTACATATCCACTAGGGGATAGATTCTTAGGAACGACATTTTACTTATAAAAAGTACTATTATCCTTTCAGACAACCCTTTCATTTTAGCTGAAGGACTTTTGGTTCTTTCTTGATCTGTAAATGGTCATTCAGTATTTACAGAAGTGTGGACCATCTTTCCCATCACTAATAAACCTAAAGCCATCCTAAGAACAGAACTGATTTCAGTGAACATTAACTGTTTATAATTGCAGAGGCCACATTGCTTTGGCTTGTTTATTCTCTGCATTTCTGTTTTCCCACATATAAAATAGAGTTACAGAGGCTGGTCATCTAGTTCACATGGCGGGGGGAGGGGACTGTAAAATAGAATTCTGGGGAAGAGAATTAGAAGCTGAGAGCATCTCACCCTTGACACGGTCCTTAATTTCCTAACCTGCTTGGTACCAAGGCAATGCTTCTATTTCTCTCATTGATTTCCTGTCTTGCTCACCTTCAGAAACTCTCCCAAAGCTGCTCTTCTTTTCAAACCTCTCACAGGGTCCTCTGCCACCATACCTTCTCTCTACTGTGGACCTCCCCTCTCCCCATATTAAGATAATTAAGCCAAACGCTGGGAGGTCTCTCATCTCCCTTTCCTTCCTCTCACAGCCTCTTGACATTCCCCCCTCCTTATTTCCTTCAGTCTCTGACAAATAATTGGCCCTTCTCCTTGCAAAGCCCAGCACCCTATATCCCCTCTTTTAATCTCCAGCCTCTCCCTATTTCCTAGCTTCAAACATGCCCATAATCCTTATCCTTAAAACATGTAAAAAATAACCTTTCTTTGGTTCTGCCATTTCTTTACACAGTCATCCCTTTCTCTGCCAAATTCCTGGGATGGAACAAGTGTCTGCATTTGTCACCTCTCTTCTTCTCCTCTCCCTCTTCAGCCTTCTGTTTTTTCTGACCTCCTCATTCAGCTGAAACTCTTCTCTCAGAAATGACAGTGGTCTCCTTATTGCCAAACCTGATGGTATTTTCCCAGCTGCTCTCACTCCATCCGTTGCCCTGGACGCTCCCGCCATGCCATCTCTTCTCCTGGCTCTCCTGATTCTCCTTTCTCCCTGAGTCTCCCTTGCCCCACTCCTCCCCGAGCCTCTTCACAGATTATCCAAAGCAGAATCCGTTACTTCCCCTCCCCAGTCCTCGCTCGTTCTGGTCTCTGTCTCAGATTGGAGTGAGCTGGGGCGCCCCCTCCCCAATCACCTTACCAGGTGTTCCTGTTTCTGTTGCCACAACTTTTTTCAGCTGATCCTTTTTCTCTGCTCACACAAGCCCAGGTTGCCTGGGCCCCCTGCCTCCTCCCCATAACTTCATCCAAGCTCTATTTGTCACTCTTCTATTTAATGAACCATAGTGTCTTCCCTAGTAGCGAGTGCTGGGCTGAGTCAAAAAGATTTCTCTTCCTACATTCAAGTCTGGCCTCGAATGCTTAGGAGCTGTGGGACCCTGGGACAGTCTCATCATCCTCTGTGCCTCAGTTTTCTCACTTGTAAAATGAGCTGGAGAAGGAGATGGCCAACCACTGTCATTGCCAAGAAAACCGCAGATGGGGTCAGGAAGAATTGGATATGACTGAAATGAATCAACAGCAAACAACTCTAGAATAAAATGTGAGGAGCTTTTCAAGTCCTTCCCTTCTGGTCCCAAGACTATCGTGCCAGTCTCGGTGTGGACATCTCCCCAACCTGCACTCTGCCCCTGAGCCAGACTGGCCCCATCTCTCTTTTCTCCACCTCTCATCGTTTTGCCTTGACACTAGGCTGTCCCCTCTGCTCTCTCTCCTTGCCTTTACTTCATGTATGCTTTCTTTTTCTTCAAGAAGCCCCACAAGTACTGTCTTTGACATGAAGCCTTTCCTGAGTCTTCCACCTTAGACACCTTGTATTTATTTGTGTTTCTTTTCATTGTCTTTTCACTATATAACATACATATATTCTTTTAATCTCCCTAATGGAATGTGAACTCCTTGAAAGTAGGGGATTGTTTCTTTATATTGTTTATCCCTTGAGCCTAACAGAATGTCAGGCATAGAAAAGATTCTTAATAAGTGTTTCCTGATTGACTGACTGAATATATTGTTGCAATCCTGCTTCTGGCTATGATGTATCTTTTTATTATTGACCCAAAAAAGTTATTTGGAATTTTAATTCTTCCAAAATTGTATTGGTTCATGATTTGTACAGTGTGGCATCCGTGAGAAAATATTGGTATTAAAAAGATGGCAGTAAACAATCTGGAAAAATGCTATATAATATAATGTAGTCAAATTTATTCATCATATTTAATTTTGGACCTGGCTTACTGTCTATGTGCAGAGCCAGTCCAGAGTTTGATATTGAAGAACTACATCAGAGGCCTAAATTCAACTACATATTATAATTTAGGTATTTTTCACCTACTTGGTTCTGAAGGGACACTTGTTTCTGTTCTCTTCTTTGGACTTAGCACTGCATCATCCTGGAGTCCTTCCCTGATGCTCAAATAAATTGATATATTTTTCTGGACTCTTGCATTTGTGTTTCAGAGTTTCTACTCTTTTATTAGAAGTGTTTGAAACTCCTACAGTCCATTCCAGACTGTCTTTGTTCCTGATTTCATTTTTGGATGGGATGATCAGCCTTGCTTGGTGTTCCTCTGGGTCTCCCGAGTTCCTTCTACTTCCTGAGGTTAGATTCCCCCTAGAACTTTGAGATTCAGGAGACCTTTAGGGCCCTCGTTGGCATTTCCAAACAGAATGCTAGATACCTCTGAGCCCCTGGATTACTGGGCTGTTCCAGTTGGAGAGCTGTAGCATCTTCACTGCTGTTCCCTGGGCCTTCCAAGGTCCTCTTCCCCATGCCCCGATCTTTCTTTGAGGGTCTTTGAGGACCCTCTGAAGTGCTACTTCTAGCCACAAGGGTCCCATCTCTGGCCATGCTGATGCTGATGGTCCTTCCTATTTTCCTTAGTCTTATAGCTGATATTTTGTGCAGAATGGTCATGGGAGCAGGGGAGCAAACTATTTACACTAATTTCTCACTGGATTTCTTGATGATTTTTTGGTCTGGCACTAACTTCAGGGTTTTGTTAGAGTAGGTGTGGAAGATGGTCAGTCAGTCTCACATTCAGGCAATCATTTTAGCAGGAAATCCATTTTGTTTTCATGTGTGAATACTTTGACTTTTTCCATTGCTTTCATTGAATTTCACTGAGGAATGTTCTATATTATTCTAGGACTCAGTACGATTGATGCAATGTCATCTAAAAATTTACTTCTGCAAAATGATATTAAGTGCCTACTGTGTGTCAATATCACAGAATTACAATCAGGATTACAAAAACCTAATAAAACATTTCCTACTTTCTAGAAACTTGCAGTCTTGCCAGGAGAATATAATTTGTATGTAGAAAGGTAAATGCAAATTCAGTTGAGGAAAGAAAGAGCACTAAAAAAAATGTTGGATTGAATTAAATTGTGAATAAAAACATTTGCAGAACTTTGTCATCAATAGAGAATGCCCTTTTGGAGATTTTATTCTTAATTTCTTTTATGAGACTGCATACTTGGGCATATTCATTTCCCTATTTAATACTTGACTCAATGTCAGTATTTGGCAGATATTTAAACAGAGTTTTGTAGTCATATTCATCATAGCATCTTGTGTGATTTTAAGGTCTTGAATGACATCTTTTCAGGAGAGCCTTCAAGTTGGATTTTTCTCCACAAAGTCAATGCTTCTTATAGTCATTAAACAATAATGACAGTAAGTTCCTAGAAAGCTTTTGTGAACCTCATTTTCTTCATCTGGTAACATGAAGGGTATTGACCAGATGTCCTCTAAGTCCCTTCCAGTTCTCAATCTCTTACTCTGTGCTTTAGCCATTTAGGATAATGAAGATATCTCTTCTCCTGTATTTTGTATGTGTTAGTGAAGGCAGGAAGAGAGATGGGCATGGTATATTATAGCTAAGCTCTTTTTAGACAGGAAGAGAATCTCCAGATAGCTCATTTCTAAACCTGGCTTTACCACTGAAAAAGCAATACAAGTCTCTTCATGTTTCTGAGACTTGAGAATGCCAACTACCCAATATTGTAGCTCTCATAGGGATTTTTTCATATCTCCTTAAAATCTCCTTAGTATAAAGGATGCTTGAAAACAAAATAATATGTGTTTAAGTTACTGTATTATTACCACCTGCCTGTACCACTAAGGAAAGAGATCTCTTAAACCTGCATATAAAAACAGGCAGTTTCTTTAAGCATAAGAAATCTGAAAAAACAAGACTAATTTCCTTTTACACCAGGGAAGCATCTCTAACTTTTTCTTATTCAGGGAAAGGTGTTGGGTTTTAGAAAAGATAAAGAGGATGATTTACTTTTATTTTTAGTACTTTTTGTTTTAGCTCTGAATGTAGAAAACTTATTGGTTATGGAGGCAATTTTAATTTTTTTCTTCCAAAATTGACCAGGTTGATTGTAGGAATACTTACAGAGTTTATATGTGGTCTGGAATCAGAGCTTCCAGCTGGGTTTGTGTTCCAGTTCTACTATCTAATATCATTGTTACCTTAAATCTTTCTAAACCTCTTTGGGCTCCTAATTTATAAGATGAAAGGATTGGATTATGTAATCCTTGACATCTCTCTCAGTCCTCAAATCTGTGATCCTTGTGGATACGTGGCACAATTTAGAACATATCTACCTGCCTTTTAGGCGTGGGGGGAATAAGTGTGTGTATCTGTGTGTGTGTGTAGTTCCTTTTCTTCTGCTTCCATAACAATAAATTTTAACCCAAGAGACAGATAACTAAAAGAATTCAGAATTATTTTACAAGATTGACTATTTAAACTGGAAAAAAGTAAGTCATCCTGTCACAGTACAATACAATGCCAGAAATCACTAAATAAAACATAAACAGTAATTCACTGTGTCTATTATTAGTCATTAAGATAACGTGGTCACAATCATAATTTTTCCTGCTCATGGAGAGCCACATCTACTAAATTAAAGATGTCATATGTAGTACTGAACATTATCTTTCCAGAATCATCCAGAGACCCCAGACCCACATGTTCCAGACAAACACAAGTGGATTTTGGCTTTCCAAAGTTTACATTTGACTTTTGAATGAATTCACATGGTTTGGGAAGTGGAGACTCTTCTTTCAGCATGCAGTGTTCATCCTTCACCAAGGGCTACAGTTCTGTACCATCTAAAGCTTTGGTATAAGGAGTCTTATACTCTTCATATATTGTAAACTTGTAGTTCTTACCCTTAGAACTCTGCTTGTTTGGAATTTGGGTTTAGCACTGGCTGATCCAACTTATAAAAACAAATCTTGAAGATCCATTAGTTAGGGAATCTAAACTTCAAAGCTATGAACCTGAATTGCTTGGGGCATTGTTTTTGTTATATGGACAAAAAAAGATGTCAATATGTGTTAAATGTGCTCAATTAAAATGTTTTACAGATTATTCTCTAATATAAATAAGACTGGTGCTTTCAGGCCTATCGGCATTTATTTGAGAATATCCCAGTTGATGCTAAAGTACTATTCCACTATTAGGTTTGGCTAGCTGATAATTTGAAAATAAGTTTTTGAACTTCTGGCTTATATGAGCAGCAAGATGAGAAGACTAGACATTTTTTCTGATTCCCCACAACTTCTCAAACATTGTCAAAAACAGAAATTGTATGCCAAAGATAAAACAATTTCAACTCAATCTCAGGACACCTGGAATCTAAAAGAAGATTAAAAAAAAAATTTCACAGATCTATGAACTGATCAGCTCGCTGACTTTGGGCTCATCCAGCACCCCTCTCCCACCTCTATGCTTCTGGCTTCAGGGCTGCAGGAGCACACCAAAGGACATGACACAAGCTTACAGCAAAGCCTGTCCCTACATCCCAATAACCCCCCTTCAGTGCAGTCAAAACCTCAACTCTAGAGTGAACAGAAGTTTGCTTGGGCCTTGTCAAGCTAGCTTGGCCACAGCCCTTTGGGAACTGCAGACCAGAAGCTTCAACTCCACAAAACAATAAACTGCCTGGTGCTAAGGAAAATGGGATTCTGAACTGCCATTGCTGGGAACTAAGGAATAAAGGGAGTGGGATGGGTCACACAGGACATGAGGGATGCTATTTAGCATCCTCAATGCTGTTTTCTGTTTGGAAATTTTTGGAAGCCTTTCTGGAATGGTAGAACATGCTAGTGTGATAAAGTAAATAAAGGCTTTGAGAACTCTGGGTCTCTATCATACTGAAAATGAGGTAGGTGAGGACTTTTGTAATAAGGAGTCTCAAGCCTGAGAGAAGAGCACAGCACCCAATAGGTGGGGTGCCACATCTGACCCCCCAAAAGTCATTTGGGGCAGAGACCCAGGCTAGTGAACTGTGAGGGGAAGGTTAGCTGAGACACTTTGGGATCCAGCCCCCAAAGATATCACAGTCAGATGGGAGGAAGCTAGGAAGCAAATGATAAAAAAAGGAGGGAAGACTGAAATTACCCAAGATTTCAGGAAAAAGAAAACTAGAAAACCCTTGAACATAAACAGAAAAATCAAAAGGAAAAACAGTATCAACAAAAGGAAATTTGGCCTCCAGGTCTAGTAAACAAGTTCATGCATCTATGAATAAAATACTGCAGAACAATAGAAAATTTGTTAAGACTTGATGAGGCCGAAGACTATATGGCATTTGAGAAGAATATGAAAATGGCTTTTTACCAGTGTAAAATTATGCTATAGCTACTGAAATTGACCTCTGTACTTCACTGATGGCATTACCCTAAATAGTATCAGTTTTTAATTGGTAATATCTAGAATTATGGAAGATCTTTTATAGCACCAAGAGAATCTCTCATCATCAATATGCTTTGCTTCTTTCAAATATCTCTGGATAAATGCACTGACTTCCTAAAGAAGCATTTTCTTGAGGCAGATAATTAGTGCAGTGGATAGAGCATCAACCCTGAAATCAGGAAGACCTGAGTTCAAATCTTGGCCTCAGACATTTAACACTTCCTTGCTGTGTGAGTCACTTAATCCCATTTCCTCAGCAAAAAAACAAACAAAAAATTTTTCTTATTTACTGGCAACAAATCGATTGTTTTAAATCTTTTCAGTAAATTTAATTTAGCCATTGTTATTTAAACCACGTTACCTCCAAAACAGACTCCCTATTACAAAAGTCCTCACCTACCTCATTTTCAGTATGCGTTCTCAAAGCCTTTATTTACTTTATCACACTAGCATGTTCTACCATTCCAGAAAGGCTTCCAAAAATTTCCAAACAGAAAACAACCAAACATAATCTTCTTTCTAAGGACTAACTTGCTATAAACCCAAAGAGGCACATAAGTAATCATCTAGACACTTGAGAGAGTATTCTTTGGCCATAGGAAACCATAAAACAGGAAAATTAAAAAGACCTCTATCCGGAGTGACTGCCTGCTTCTCAATATAATGACCATGGCAGAAAAGCAGTCAGAGGACATGAGGATCATATTCTGTCTTTCTACGAAATATAAAATTGCATGTTGATCCTCCAAACATGAGATCTTTGTCTAAGGATCAACAAGTAGACCCACTATTAGAATGGCTGAGATTAATCGTGATATTTTACTGTAGGTGAGACCACAAGATAAAAGAGATTGCAGGTAAGTGAAGTAGCTCACAAGTTCTCTTTGGAGATGCAAATAAAAGAATTGGTGAAATTGATTTTACCTTGTATCCAAAGGCAAGAAGGAACCATTATTTCAAGGAATATTTAGTCATCTTGTGTTGCAGTGCTCATGATAAATATTTGCAGATATCACCAGGAAAATAGTTGCAATTTATGCACTTTTTTTTGGGGGGGGGGTCTTCAAAAATCTACCAATTAAATCCATATACATCTTGGTAGTTATTTATTAATTTCAAGGCAAAAGTGATCATAAGAGGAGATGGAAGATGCATTAATAAGAAGTAAGAGCCTAAAGTCTTATCAAGATTACGAGCAGTGTTGCTTCATAAAACTGTAAGAAACTGCCAACAAAAATGGTTTATAGTAAATTTGGGAGAAGGCTCTTCTGAGCAAAATCACCTGAGGTCTTTGAAAGCTAAAACTGGAAAAAAGACAAAAGAGATTTAAAAAAGGAAAAATGATCATTGATTTGTCAGAGTCTTAAGAACCTAGATCATTTAATTACCAGGTTATCTAAAATAGAAAAAGATACCAAAAGCTTGCAAAAATCCTGAATCTTATTATTACAAAGACAAAAAGTAACTAAGTACCAATAAGTCCTGGTCCATATACCTGTGTCTTCCATTTCTGAAATTTTTATGAGAATAATAGTCATCCATATCCATTAAAGGCATTCTTAATGACACAAGAAGGGGAACAAGTTGACTGTCATAAATTCTACGCTATTAAAACAGACATCTTTATAATTTCATCAATATGTTGAAAAGTTTAGGAAATACAGATTTCCACTGTTTGTTATTGTTATTTTTAAAAAGCATGTTGCCTTTAAGATTGTGCTTCAATAAGGTTTATCTCTCAACATACGTCAAAGTCATAGAATGCCTTTTGACACATGTTGCTGAGATGAACTTATCTTGTTATTATTATCAAGTAGTGCTTAAAAGCAGGAAAAAAGTTATGTTTTCCAAAAATGTTTGCTGCTATCACAGAGCATGTTTAGTACAAATAGAAGATAATATCCTATAGAAAGTATAGTTGTCCAAAACTTTTTATAGTTAATGGTATGCAAATTGAATTAGACTTGGAACATTCTAAACCTCCGAAATAAGATTAATAATTGCGCAAAAGAGTTTGGTGTAATTTTTCACACATGTAACCAAGTGGTTGAAGAATGCCTTCTCCACTCTCTGAAGTGCAGTTGGATGGACAACACAACAAGCTTCTCTATCAACACAGATATTTTGGACAGAGAGTGCAAATGGACAGTGAATCGGATCCAGAATTGATCAGGAGGGGGAAAAAGTCAGATATAGCTGCCTTTGAAAAATTTCAATTTTGATAGCTTTTAATGACCCCAATTTTTCTCTGAAGCAAATACCCATCTTGTTAATTATCCTGATTTCTTCCAGTGGTAGTGTGTGGACTATAAGTCTTGGAATACTAGGTTCTCCAAAGAATTGCAGTTGAGAATTGCCAAAGGGCAATAAAGAAATGGTAAGCCTGAGTAGGTTGTGAGGAAATCTGAAAAAAATTTACACCTAAGGGGAACAAAAATGGCCTAAAGAAAGGTCAGGGGTTTGGATAGTGAGTGCATGTCATATATATAGAAGAAAGCTCCCAGGCACACTAGGGGACAGTATGCTTCAAAGGCCGCTAGCGTGCTAGGATTTATAAGAAGCATGAACAGTCATTCGAGTTGTAACCTACATTGTTGGAGGTAATACCCCCATTAGTGAAATCACATTCATAAAAGCAAAATTTGGCCATTTCAGTCCAGTCTGACCTCTGTTACCCCATTTGGGATATGTTTGGCAAAGATACTAGAATGATTTGCCATTTTCTTCTTCAGCTCATTTTACAGATGAGGAAACTGAGGCAAATAGGGTAAAGTGACTTGCCCAGAGTCATACAGATTGAGTGTCTGAGGCCAGATTTGAACTCAGGAAGAAGAGGTCTCCTTATTCCAGATTCTATTCACTGAGCTACTTGACTGTCTAAAATATTGCCATATTAGAAATTAATCTATCAAGAGATTCTGTAACTAGTGTGATAAGAAGCTTTTAGAGGCAGGAAATAACAATTCCATGCAACTGAATTCAAAGCAGTTAACAGGATTAAAGGTAAGTTTTGGGGTAAAGAGAAATCTTTTTTACCCCATTAGAAGAACATTATTTATTAAAGGGAAACAATGACATGCCGTGGTATTAATTACTTACATTGACTAGGCACACCTTGCGTAAAATTTCCTAAATTTAAAACTGGGAGTTTCCTTGTAGAACTTTTGGGAAATTTAAAGAAAGCTGTACAAGTTGTGGAATTCTAGCTTTTCTTCTAAAGCAGGTGGCACAGTCAGAAAGAGTTCAAATCCAGCTTAACTAGTTGTGTGACTCTGAGCAAATTACTTTACCTCTTTACCTCAGTTTTCTCATCTATAAAATGGAGATCATAACAGCACCTACTCAGAATTGTTGTGAGGCTCAATTGAAATAATATCTTTAAAGCCCTTAGCACATTGCCTGGTACATAATAGGCACTTTGAAAAATATTAGCTGTTATACTAATAATTATCATTCCAAGCAGAAAGTTTTAGCATATTAAGGTTTTAGTCTAAATAGCATTATTATGGTAGTCCAAACAGATTGCATTTGAAACTTGGAAATTATCAATTAATCTTTTAATAGCCGCAAAGATTTGTGCTTGCTTTACTTTCTGACTTTTAGGAAATTACTCCTAATCTGTTGTATGAAGCAATTAACTGTAAATTCTATCAATGTGGCTTTAGAAAGAGGAAAAAGGAAAGTAATTCTCATCAAATTCTCAACCAATGCAGTATTTCATGATAGTACTTTAGTAATGACCTTGATAAATGTTGACACAAATCATTCTTGTTTAATATTTTTCAGTCTTGGCCTTTAGATTGGGGTTGATAATGAAAACTAGTTAGAGCCATTCTATATAGAAAGTAAAACAGAAAGATGGGACTATATGTAAAATCCTCTTCAAAAATACATAATAAATTCAACATGTTACTTTTGAAGCTATCTTGCTTTTCTTTTTCCTTCTGAACTTCCTTCTGGGTTTTAGAAAGATGTTTCAATAGCTTTCTTTTTTTGTTGTTTTAAATAATTTTTTATTGATAGAACGCATGCCAGGGTAATTTTTTACAGCATTATCCTTTGCATTCATTTCTGTTCCGATTTTTCCCCTCCCTCCCTCCACCCCTTCCCCCAGATGGCAAGAGTCCTTTACATGTTGAATGGGTTGCAGTATATCCTAGATACAATATATGTGTGCAGAACCAAACAGTTTTCTTGTTGCACAGGGGGAATTGAATTCAGAAGGTATAAATAACCCGGGAGGAAAAACATAAGTGCAAGCAGTTTATATTCATTTCCAGTGTTCTTTCTCTGGGTGTAGCTGCTTCTGTCCATCTTTGATCAATTAAGGCTCTCTTTATCGAAGAGATCCACTTCCATCAGAATATATCCTCAAACAGTATCGTTGTTGAGGTATATAATGATCCCCCGATTCTGCTCATTTCACTCAGCATCAGTTCATGTAAGTCTCTCCAAGCCTCTCTGTATTCATCCTGCTGGTTGTTCCTTACAGAACAATAATATTCCATAACGTTCATATACCACAATTTACTCAACCATTCTCCAATTGATGGACATCCTTTCATTTTCCAGCTTCTAGCCACTACGAACAGGGCTGCCACAAACATTTTGGCACATACAGGTCCCTTTCCTTTCTTTAGTATCTCTTTGGGGTATAAGCCCAGTAATAGTTTTCTTTTTTGGGACAGAGCAATTGCTAATCACCCTTTTACCTCAAATCCCAATTAAAAGTCAAAAGAAGAGAGGTGGGGGTGGAGGGTGGGGAACCCTTAATATCAATAAGCATAGTAAAGCAAAACAAATCCACACAGTGGGTCATGTCTAAAAAGGTATGTCTCTATACCTTGAATCAGTCATCTTCCATCTGGAGATATGGCTAGTACTTGAATTCATCAGAATTATTGGATCACTAAAACACCATCCTCCTTCTCCCCATCGCCATCTTACAAGGTATAATATACACTTGTATATATGTGCTAGAATCAGTAGGTTTCTGGAGTTGAAAGTGCAATGGATTCCGTATCATGATCTGGCATAAATTACAGAAGAGTTGGTTTTATTTCTAATCATCTGAAGGGTATTCTGGATGCGACTGGGGTAGTTAAATTTAATATTGCTTCTTTGATTACCTAGGAACAATATCATCAACAAGTAGGAAGTGATATCTGTATAATTTCTAGTTACCAGACTAACCTTGTATTTTTGCTTTTAAGCATTATTGGGTAGGTTTGGGTAAGAGCTGAGTAAGATATACCATTTCATGCCCTCCTGTCACATATTCCAGACTTTAGCATTTTCATTACATTATCAGTCAACTTTGAAGTTGATCCTTAGTGGAATTAAAATAGAAGCTCCCCTCTTTTTTGGCTTGGAGTTTTAAATTTTTAAAAAATCTTATTTTTTCCTCAATTACATGTAAAAACAATGCTTTTAGCGTCCATTCTTAAGTTTTGACTTCTATATTTTATCCTTCCCTCCTTTCCCCTTTCCTGAGATAGCAACCTGATATAGGTTATATATGTGCAGTCGTGCAAAACATTTCCATATTAGTCATTTTGTCAGGAATAAAAACTTGGAGGAAGGAAGGAAGAGGGAAGAGTAGAATGCTTCAGTCTATTTTCAGACATTTGTCATCAGTTCTCTCTCTGAAGGCAAATAGTATTTTCATTTTGAATCCTTTGGGATTGTCTTGGATCATTGTATTGGTGAGAATAGTCAAGTCATTCCAATATTGCTGTTACCATGTACAATGTTCTCCTGGTTCATGCAGCCACTTTTTAGGACCCTGAAAAACTCATTTCCCTATAAGTATTTTCCCTCTGTGAATCGTTCCTTTGAGTTAAAACATGGTAAAATATAAGAAGGAATAACACAGTAACATTCTAGCTTATAATTAGTCCACTAGATTACTTACCTTGAAGAGCATAGGGACCTGAAATAATAAAAGGATAAAAAAATCTAGTGCATGAGATGCTCTGGAAAGAATAGATACAGGTGTGGCACAAGGGACATAGATAAGGATTCTGGGAACTCTTGTGAGAGAGGATGTCAAAAGGAAGAAAGGAGTTTCAGAAGGAAAAATGACTAGGATTTCAAATTGTAAATGAAAGAACCCTAAAACCAGAAAAGAAGTCTTCAGATCTCCTCTCATCTTAGGAGCTATGTGACCCCAGGTATTAATACTTGGATTATATCTTTTACAAGACTGCTCTGAGGAACTTAACTGGTAATCTATGAAATATTATTGTATAAATGAGGGCTGTTGTTCTTTTAAAGACTCACTTCATTTTATTAAGAATTTCTTTTAGATCATCCATTCTGCCAGGCTGAGAGAGATTTCTTTAAGTTCTGGATGTACCTAGGGATTTCACAGCTGTCCCAGATAATTCTCAGTCTGGAAACCTCAAGAGAGAAAGGCAGTTCTCAAACTTCTCATTTGGTTATTCCTTCATGTGAATTCCAGAGAGACAAAGATTTGTTGGGTCATTTTTACTTGGAACAAATCTCCCTTCAGTTATTCCCATTTCAATAGATCCTTGTAAGTCTAACAAATGCAGTAGTCTAACAAGTCCAACATGGGCCTAGCAGATAGAGGGTGATTGATCTATTGATTAATAAGCTGAAGATCACTATGCCAAAAGGTTTTGACACCTATGGAAGATGCTCCATTATCACTAAGTTACTTATCTATGTTGGTGACATAAATTCTCTAAGATTCAATAAATGACTTATCTGTTTGGCATTCTTAAGACACTGTATTTCAACAGCTTCTGTGTAAAATTATATTGAGAGTCCTTTGTCTATGACATTTTAGTATATTATTTAGTTGTCTTAAATCAAATACATTTAATTTCAGTGGGAAGATAAATAGATAAACCAGAACAAATGGCCTTTACCATAGCTAAAGTTAAATATTCTTGCATGTTCTATATTCTTGCCAATAATTCTGTGATTAAAACCAGAAAAATGAGGAAGGATGGCTAACAACCCTTAGTTAGCTGCATATTATTGATTCAAATTTATAAATTTATTTATATATTTTTAAGCATTCCCTATAGTAGATGGGTGAAGAAAAGACACTTCAAATTTACATTTAAAAAACATTGAAATTTCCCAGTATGAGATAACTTCTGAGAATGCAACCATTTTGGAAATGTAGATGAAGAATAAAACATCAAAGTTTTGGATGACTATTAAGACAGTGTAAATTATAATTGCTGTTACCTACTGTATATGGTCCATGTGTATTTAATCTTAAGGAGTTTATAAAGATGAGACTTAATCCAAAAAGTCAGTATCACTGGTTTGAAGTATTTCTTTGTTGCTTAAGTGAATACTAATTGTATTCATGGCCACTAGCTTTCATTCATTATTTAACTTGTTAGATTTTTTTTTTTTTGCCTTTTTTTTTTTTAAAGTCTCCTTTGCTAAATGAAAAGTAACAGATATGGCATGCTCAAAAATTGAGTGCTTTGGAACTGGATTACCGTACTATATAGCAACACATACATATTTTCCCTGAAATAATTGAAAATAGCTAATGGAGCTGATAGAAGTTGTATTGTTTGACATAAAGACATGCCTTTTATTAATCCATCTAAACAAAGCAGCAGATCTTTCCCTTAGCTTAATGTAATAAGTAAAATAAGATCTAAGTCAGGGATGGGGAACTTCAGCCTTTGGACTGTATAAGGCCCACAAGATCATTTGTTAAGGCAACTGCAGGCAATAATGAGCTGAATAAAGGTACAGTAACCTCTTACTCCTTGAGTTCTTTAAGTTCATAATTTTATATGGCCTTCAAATGATGTTATAAATATCCAAATGATCCTTGGCAGAGAAAAATGGATCCTCATCCCTGGTCTAAGTCAACAGAGACTTTAAAAAAAAAAAAAAGTTCATGGATGTCAAAGGGTCATTAGACTTTCCTGTGAATAACAACTTACTTATAAACATCTGTGTTACTCTTATGGGATGATTTCTGACATTTGGTTTTTTGTTTGTTTTTAAAATCTAAAGCACTAGAGTTTTATCTATTGAGCCTATATCTTTAGTCTTGTCTTTTGGTCAGTGTTAACTATTTCTTGATTTAAGTTTGTAATGCTTCTCCCACAAGAATTATCTAATGGGAAGCAAAAACGGAGATGGAACCCACCTCACAGGATGGTGGTGAAGTATTCTATGTAAAATAGACAAAGTGTCACATGAATCTTAACTGTTTTTACTAACCATCTTTTGAAAGAGATTTAAAAAAGAAATTTCACAGAAATCACCCACATTCGGGACATAAAAAGTCATTTCACTTAGTTTCCTATGATTTTTATCTTATTTTTGTATTGTTAGCACTAGAAAGACTCAGACTTCATTCCAATTCCCTCATTTATTTTGCTGATGACTGAAAAAAGGTCAAATGACTTGTCTGAAGTCACATGGCTAATTAATAGCCTCGTTGGGATTCGAACCCAGTTCTTTCCCCATACAACCGGGTATTGTTTCAGGGGCCTCTCCTGCTCTTGTTTCATAGTGTCACATTGAGGTTTCTCCTCCTCTCTTCTCTCCCAGGCTATTTGCTATCCAGAAGAGAAGGACAAGCAGGGTCTCCTGAAAAGCCACTCTCCGATTTGGGCCGTCTCTCCTATCTGGCCTACTGGAAAAGCGTGATTTTGGAGTATCTGTATTACCATCATGAAAAACATATCAGCATCAAAGGGATCAGCCGTGCCACCGGCATGTGTCCGCACGATATTGCCACCACTCTGCAACACCTCCGCATGATTGACAAGCGAGAAGAAAAGTGAGTATTCCGAACCACCTGCTGTCAGAAGGATCTCCTGCCTGCAGACCAAAAAGGTCCCTATGGGGGTGGGAATCGGGGCACCTAGAGGGAGCACTCACGTGACGCAGCCTGGTTCTAGCAAGAAGGTGCTCTACTTGCAAGGGGCTGTGTTACCCAGATAGTATGTGGAAGTAAAATGTCAATTCAGCTTTCTTGTTCTGATATGTCTTGCTGCAGATTTGTGATTATTAGAAGAGAAAAACTGATATTAGGTCATATGGAAAAACTGAAAACCAATGCACGTGTGAATGAACTTGACCCAGAAAGTCTGCGGTGGACCCCATTGTTAGTTTCTAATGCTGCAGTTTCTGAAGAGGAACGAGAAGCTGAAAAAGAGGTAATAACTGACATCATCATTTTCGCTTGGCTTCAGTCTTATGGCATTCAGTAATAGGGTAGCTTAAGTAAGGCATTAACATCATTGTAAAATGCTTTGTTATAGAGAAGATAGCTTGTGAAATGATATGGCACTAATTTGTCCTAACTGAGGTTGTGTGGTAAGATGTGATAATTTTATAGACTCAGATTTGAAAAATAAAACATTTATCCTCAATCACACAGCTGCCTTTTTCACTACTGAAGTAGTGTGACAGCATATAATCAGATAAAATTTGGTGCTGAGCTCAAAGGCTGAGATGTCAATTGATTCTTTGTGTTTATGAACTTGCTTAAAATGATCCATACCAGTGAGCATGTAATGTAGTGATAAAAGACTTAAATCAATTCGCTGCATCATTAATAGTGCTAAATATCCCATGAAACACAATCTTCTTTGGTTTGTTATCCTAACTATTGCAAAAGAGTCACTAGATGATTCAGCTGAAATATTGCTTGGTTAGCTAGCTGCGCTAATCGGAGTTGACTTAGAATGACTATTTCATTGAACTTGAAAGCTTATCACAAAGTCAATGTTGCTTCATGGGCCCATCACTCTAACCTTCTCTCCATCAGGCTGAACGTCTGATGGAACAGGCTAGCTGCTGGGAAAAAGAAGACCAAGAAATTTTATCAGCTAGAGCTAATAGTAGGCAATCACCTGCAAAAGTGCAATCAAAAAATAAATATTTGCGATCCCCGGAGAGTGTACCCATGACAGGAGACCGAGGGCAATCTACAGAGCCAACTAAAGATAGCAGTGAAGAGGAAGAAGAGGAAGAGGAAGAAGAAGAGGAAGAAGAAGAGGAAGAGGAGGAAGAGGAAGAAAATCACCGAAGCTCTCCTCCCCGGTTAACAAAACCACAATCACTTGCTATGAAGAGAAAGGTATATTTTTTGTTTGGGCTTTGGGTACTTCACAGTCTGCATGTGATTTCAGACATCCCATTCATTAGCCTTCCTTATTTCTTAGGGGTAATAATATCTTTGTGCATCAGTATTGGCTATTCTGCTTCATAATTATTTATCTTGCATTCATGAGTCTGTTTATCCTTGAAGGTTAAGGTGCTGGAAAGACCCAGCTGATAAAATCTTCGGGTTAGAGCTTAGTAAAATTACTGCCATCTGCTGGTTCAGAATAGTCTAGCCAGGACCAAGTCACAGACTTACCGATCATCCAATCTAATCTTATTTTACAAAGAAGGAAAAGGAGACCCAGAAATGCCAGAACTTTGGGGGTTTAATTCCCATCTCAAAATTCTTTTCATTAGACTATGCTTTTTGTTAGACCTAAATAGAATTTCTCCAGAATATCTCCAGAGAAGCCATATATTCTGATGATTTGACCTACATAAAAGGATTTACTACAGAGAGTTTAAATCTATTATCTACTTGTTTGGGAAATACATTAAATAAATCAGATTCTGCCTGGTCAATTTGGAATTTGACATCTGTAAATGTTCGATTGCAGAATGGAATTATTAGGAGACAAACAGATAGCTACACCTCAGTGAACAGTTAGGGAATATTCCCTGATCATTTTATCTTCATAATGGCAAGAAGCAACAGGTCTTTGGAAAATTTGTTCCTCTCTAATTTAAGTCTTAAGCATATTAAAATTTTCATCTGTTTTCAAAAGCACAATCAAGCTGTACATCACAAGTACTTAGAAGAAATTTCAGTTAAGGTTGTTTTTCTATCAAATGTTACCAGAATCATTTATCTGTGTTTCATTGGTGGGTGAGTCTCATCTTAATAGCAGGCCCGTATGTGGTTCAGTGAAATGAACATTGGTTTTGGAGTCAGAGGACCTGAGTTCAGATCCAGCCTCTGGTCTTAAGTTTATTCATCTGTACATTAAGGGAATTGAATTAGACGGCCTCTAAGATCAATTTCATCTCTCAGTCATTGAGTTTATATTGGTTTCTTATTTCAATGACTTTTATATGTGGGGGGAAAAACCCCATATAATCATGGTTTAGGTTAAAAAAGTTAAAGCTCTAAGGTCACTGTAAACTGGCAGAAGGTGTTAATATACAAGTAAATGAGCTTTAAAAAAAAGAAAGAAAGAAAGAAAAAGAAATGAAAAAGAAAATCTTAATTAGGACATTGGATAATGAAGGAAAATAAATAAAAAAAGCATCTTTTGGATACATGCAGTACCAGTTTTTGAAAAAAAATATATACATACCTGTTCTTTACATATATTTTATTTAAGCTCTTCTTGTTAGTAAACAAAATGGTTTCCAAAATAATTGAGTGCCCACATTCCAACTGTGAATATGGCTTTGTAGATTTCTATTTTATTTTTGGATTCAGTCAGTCAGCAAATCTTTCTTAAGTGCCTACTCTGTGCCAGGCACTGTGGTAAATGCTGGGAAGACAAAGAAAGGGAACTTCTCACAGGGAGCTCTCAGTCTAATGGGTGAGAAAGCATGAAAACAACTGTGGACAAACAACCTACACAGAGGATAAACTAGAAGTAATCAGCAGAGGAAAGTGCTGGAATTAAAGGAGGGAGGGGGGCAAGAATGACTTGAGATGGAGGTGAGACTTAAAGGAAGCCAGGCAGTACAAATGAGGAGAGTGTGGGGGATAGCCAAGTGGAAATGTGCATGCGTGGGAGACAGAGTGTCATGTTCAAGGAATAGTTAGGAAGCCTGCCAGAGAGTTCCCTCAGATGGGGATGTTGGGACTGGACGGCAGGGGATAAAAGGTTTTGAATGCCAAACAGAGAATTTTATATTGGATCCTGGAGGGGATAGGGAGCCACTGAAGTTTGTGAAAGAGGGAAGAGAAGGTCAGACTTTCAATTTAGAAAGATTCTTCTGACAGCTGAGAAAAAGATAGACTGATGTGAGAAAAGACTTTGTTACAAGGAGACTTGCCAGCAATAGTCTAGACTAGAAGGAGAGAAGTGGAAGTATAGAAGGGTGTTACAAAGAGAAAATTGACTGGTGTGGAGCTTCTTTTCATCCATCTTTTCATCTACTTGTCTGGTGTTTCCATTTCACAAGCATTGAAGTCCTATGGAAATGAGGGCAAGGTCAGAATAATCTTTATGTTTCTCATAGATCCTTATACCTAGCATGTGTTCAGTAAATATTTGTTATCTGTAGAGGGTATGTTCTCTGTGAACAATGAATGAACTGTTGAAATATTTATTTGAAACATTTGGCTTCCCATAATTCCTCTAAAACTAAAGTTTATGGGACCACAGTGATTGAAGTCAGTATTTCCACTTGGGCTCTGCTGGAGAAGTAAAGGTTTGCTTTTGTAATTTGTGTTTGGGCTGTTAAGATTTTCCTTCAAAGTACTTTTTAAAAATACAGTTGTGTATTTGGAAAATCTTTTCCATCGTGGTGATGGCTAAAAGACTGCTAATAGATGTCAAATGGAAAAGCACCTCATTTTTGCCCTCTTAACATGTACTCGTATGGGCATGAATGTTCTTTTCATTTGTCAGTGAAGATTTTGCTAATTTTTAAGCATTATGTTTTGAATTTCCAGAGACCTTTCATACTGAAGAAGAAAAGGGGCCGTAAGCGTAGAAGGATCAATAGCAGTGTGACAACAGAGACAATTTCTGAAACCACAGAAGTGTTGAACGAGCCCTTTGATAACTCTGATGATGAGCGACCAATGCCACAGCTGGAGCCTACCTGTGAAATCGAGGGAGAAGAAGATGACTTGAAGCCTGCCGTTAAAAAAGTATTCCAGTTTCATTCTGGGAAACAGAGACAAACTGAGGAAGAAGAGAAAGACAATCATTGCTTTAATAATGATGACCCTTGTAGGAGTAAGTAGAATTGGCTCTTTTGTTTAACCAAATCATTATAATTGAATTTTTGTGACTAGCTGAAATCCAAGAAGTAGCATCTTAAAGACTAAAAGACATCTATGAAACTGCATTTCTTTCCTCCACCTAAAACAATTATCTGTCCTCTTCTTTAAGACTTTCCAGGGAATGGAGGGTTCACCTCCCCTTCCAAAAGTTCATTTCGGTGCTGAGTAACCTCCTAGAGTAAGAGTGTTCTTTGAGATATGCTAACTTCATTCTCCAGTTAGGATTAGCTCTGCAACCTTGATAATCATTACTAAAAGCCATTTATAATAACCAGAACCATCTGGCCATGCTCTTTTTAGTGGTCATGGCTTTGAGGCTTGTTAAGGAGATTTTTCCTTTTTTTAGTAGATTTTTGTGTGTGTTGCTCTGCTTTCTGCCAGTCTTTTATTCAACAATGTGCCGATATACTACTTAGAGCAAGCATTTTTTCTGTAGTGTGTGATTACAGAGAACGAGAGGACTCCATTCATTTAACTTTGAAGTAGTTTGATATATTGATTCTTCCTCTTTCATATATCCAATCATAAAGAGAAGAGAAACAGTTTTCATAAGTTGAGTCACAGAATCTCAAAGTGGAAAGTACATTAGAGGCTATCTAATCCAACTCTCACCTGAATAATAATATCTTCTATAATATCCCTGATGATTTCATCAAGCCCTCTCTTGATCTCTCAAATGTGAAGGACAGATAGTATTCCTTGCTTTGGTCAAGCTGGCTTAATTCAAAAGTGTTAATCATCTCTGAACTAGAAATCTTGCTAAATAAGTCAATAAACATTGATCATCGCTTGTGATGCTCTGAGTTTTGCCGCAACCAAATTTCTTTGGTGGAATGAGGCAAAGTTTGAGACCTCATGTTCCTCCTTAAAAATCTGTGCATCAGTCTGTTTATTTTTTAGGAAAGCTGGGCCTCAGCTAAATGTAAAAACATATGGATTGAGTTCTTTAATAAGCATATCTTCACCCCACCCCCAGCCTTCACTAAAAGGACAGTGCGGGTGAAGCAGTTGGGGATAATGAGCATATCTCATTGCTCTCAAAAATGACAGCAATCATTCTGGTTTTTATTTTTTAAGAAGCCTGTTTTAAAATCACAAGCACATATTGCTTGCTTTCATAACTTTAATTTTAAAAACTGTTGAAATCTGCTTTGTTGAAGAATAACGTGGGTCAAAGAGATCATTTTCTTAAGAAACCTGAGTATATTTCCAGTTCCTGGCTTGCTGCTTCTCAGTGTCCTGTGAATAATCCTGATCATTTTTATATGTCTAGTAGCGTATATTCTTATCTTTGTCCCAGTTGTCTTTAAAAATCTTAAGTGATCTTAGATTTCTGAATCTCATCCTCCCTTCTCTACAAGCTATTTAAAGACTCACTTTCTGTTTTGGAGAAGTAATGTTTCTACTTTAGCTGATTTGGTTGTAATAGCAGTAGAATCTGATAATGTCAGCTTAATGTTTTTGCACTCCTAAAGTACAGAAAAATAAGAGATTTTTTTTTTTGTAGACCTGAGATAATGATTAGTATAGATTTTTTATACTTGATATACTACAAAATGAACTATTTTACATCATTTATACATTCTCTCCATGTAGCCAATTTGAAAATAATACTTGCTGGGTAAGTCTACCTATAATCTTTTTATCATGCACATAAATGAAGAAGTTTATCTGTCATGCATTGGTTAAGTGGGAGACAGGTATATTCTGGCAAAGAAAAATTTCTTTTCCAAATTGATTAATTTTTATTTGCCTTCACCAAAGTGACACATCCAGTAGGGCTGTTAATGAAATTTTTCTTACCTTAAGTTAGCCCTTATAAGAATCTGATCCACAAGATAATAACAATAATAATGATGGTGATGATGATGGCTAGCATTTAAATAGTGCCTCTTTGTCTCAGGCACTGTGCTGGTTGCTTTACAAATATCTCATTTGATCCTCACAACTGGGAGGTAGATGCTATTATTATCCCCACTTTACAGATGAGGAAACTGAGGCAGACAGGTTAATTGACTTGACTGCCATTGCATAGCTAGTTAATGAGATCAGATTCGAACCCATTATAAAGTTCATTTTTGAGAAGAGTTAGAAATTTAAAAAAATTTTTTTAAACAATTTTTAAAAAAATCATGTTTTTAAAACATGATCAAAGTAAGGTAATGAACCAAAATGATAAGCTAACTTCTGGTACCTTGATAATCCTTTTGGCTGTAATTGATCCAGAATATTCCTGGTAGAATTTCTGGTAAAAGAAGTGGGTATATAATAATTGCACGAGTAAATATAAAGATAAACTTATTCAATTTATAGCATATAAATGTAATCATCTTATGAGAAATTACATACAGATGCATCTGAATTTGGTATGTTTAATTACTTACTAGTTTATTTCACTCCTTATAAATTATGATAGGAAGAACATGTAGGTCACATTCATGTCATTTGAGGTCATTTTAATTCAGTAAGTGTCAAAATCTAATCTGTCTAAATTATCAGTAGATTTATATTTATGAATGTCACTTTAAATAATTTAATGTAAAGAAATGATCTGTTAATTAAATCTTTATGTGAGGAAACTTTTGCACTTAATCAATCTTTGAGTCCTATTTAAATAATTTTGCAACCATCTGTGTTTTAGAAAAAAACACACAAAATTAAGACAAACAGAAGCTAAGATTTTCTTAGTAACTAAGCTTTTAAAATAGTTCTTAGCAGTAGCATGTAAAGATGATTTGGGTTAATATAAACCTTTTTAACTTGTATGTTTCCTGAATTTTCATTGATAAAATTGTTTTTAACATTTTAGTGCTAGAGACTATTACAGTAGAGGAGGTTTTATCTCTTTAAATGTCATTCTTTATGAATATTGCAGTTGCATATGTTAGATACTGTAATGTTATGGATGTTGCCTTTATTTCTAATGACAAAGAGGGACACAGGCAGATAGTCTGAGAAAAAGAGGGAAAGATAGAGACGGTGTGAAGAGACTTTGTGCATGTGTACCGAATGGAATGCTCTTCTCTTAGCTTTTTTTTTTTTAACTTGTTTCATATGAAAGTATCATTTATGTCTTTTTTTAGTTGTTTTTAACTTTTAAAATATTAAATTTAAAACCATGTTTTATTAATTAATTTGGAAAAGGAAGTTCAAGATATTGATGATTATGCCTTCTAAGACTCTTTTTTTTATATTTTTCCCTGTTCTATCACCTCATAAAGACAACACAGATAATTCAAATAATTTAAAAGAAGACAGTGTAGACAATCCAGAATCTCTAAAGTGCAAACAAGGATGGCCAAAAGGAATGAAGCGTGGCCCATCTAAATGGAAGCAAAGCAAAGACAGGAAGACTGGGTTTAAACTGAACTTGTACACCCCGCCTGAGACTCCAATGGAGCCCGACTACCAGGTCACTGGAGAAGAGCAAAAGGAATCCATCCAAGAGGAACCGAGCCACATGTCTGGTGTGGCGGAGGCGGCAGCAAAGGAAGCAGACCCGCCCGAGAAGCCACAGAGTGAAGATGGGGGCGTGACGGCAGCCCCTCCGAGCCCCCGCCCGTTACCGTTGGAAAAATCCGAGGACCAGGGCCTGAAGCCGGAGGAGGAAGAGGAAGGTGAGGAAGAGGAGGAGGAGGAAGAGGAGGAGGAGGAGAGAGTTCTGGAAAGTGACTCCAACCGGGCCAGTGGTCGGGGTGGGGCCCGAGTGGAGGCCTTTGTAGGCCCCAAGGAGCCTGAGCATTTGGAGGACCATGACGAGGAGGAGGAAGAGGAGGAGCCCTCCCGTAATGAGGATCACGATGCCGATGATGAAGATGACAGTCACTTGGAGGCTGTGGAAGCGCAGAAGGAGGAGCTTCCCACAGAAGCCTTCAAGGGGGTGTTGGAGAACCAGGAGACTTTTTTAGACCTGAGCGTTCCAGCTGGTCCCCCAAACCCGGAAACCCTGATGGACTGCAGCATCGATCTGGCAGCTCCGTGTAGCGGCGAGCCCAAGGAGCGTCCGGCAGATGCCGAGGGCGTGCCTGAGCCTGGCGGGGGGCATCCAGGAGGACCAGCCGAGGGCAAGGGCCAGAAGAAGAGGGAAGATCGGAACCCCGAGTTCAAAGAGGAAACCTCAGAAACCATGGAGATCGATTCTGAGACCGTGCAGGCCGTTCAGTCTTTGACCCAGGAGAACCCCGGGCAGGATGACACCTTTCAGGAATGTGCTGAAACTCAGGAGGCCTGTCGAAGCCTGCAGAGCTACTCGCAAGCGGACCAAAGCCCCCCGATGCCCCCTCTGGATGACTGCCCGCAGTCCAACCACAGCAGCCCCGTCTCATCCGTCCATTCGCATCCCAGTCAGTCGGTTCGTTCTGTCAGCAGCCCGAGCGTCCCTGCGCTGGAGAGCAGCTACCCTCAGATCAGCCCCGACCAGGGGGCCATCTCGGTGCCGTCCCTGCAGAACATGGAGACCAGCCCTATGATGGACGTCCCCTCCGTCTCGGACCACTCGCAGCAGGTGGTGGACAGCGGCTTCAGCGATCTGGGCAGCATCGAGAGCACCACGGAGAACTACGAGAACCCCAGCAGCTACGACTCCTCCATGGGCAGCAGCATCTGCGGGAATACCTCTTCCCAGAACAGCTGCTCCTACAGCAGCCTGACCTCCAGCAACCTGACGCAGAGCAGCTGCGCCGTCACGCAGCAAATGTCCGGCATGAACGGCAGCTGCAGTATGATGCAGCCCGCCAGCATCGGCTCCCCCCCGACCTGCAACGTCAAGTCCCCCCAGGGCTGCGTGGGGGAGCGGCCCCCGAGCGGCAGCCAGCAGCTGCCCCAGTGCAGCCTGGCGGCCACCTTCACCCCCCCCATGCAGCTGGCCGAGATCCCCGAGGCGGGCGGCGCCAACCTGGGCCTGTACGAGCGGATGGGCCAGAGCGAGTTTGGGGCCGGGCACTACCCACAGCCATCAGCTACCTTCAGCCTTGCCAAACTGCAGCAGTTAACGAATACTCTTATTGATCATTCATTGCCTTACAGCCATTCCGCTGCTGTAACTTCCTATGCAAACAGTGCCTCTTTGTCCACACCGTTGAGTAACACGGGGCTCGTGCAGCTTTCTCAGTCTCCGCACTCTGTCCCTGGGGGGCCCCAAGCACAAGCGACCATGACCCCTCCCCCCAACCTCACTCCTCCCCCCATGAACCTGCCGCCTCCTCTCCTGCAGCGGAACATGGCCGCCTCCAATCTCGGCATCTCTCACACCCAAAGACTGCAAACGCAAATCGCCAGCAAGGGCCACGCGGCCATGAGAACCAAATCGGCGTCCCTCCCGCCGGCCGCCGCGGCCCACCAGCCTCAGCTCTACGGGCGGGCTTCCCAGACCGTGGCCATGCAGGGCCCGGCCAGGACTTTGACGATGCAGCGCGGGATGAACATGAGCGTGAATCTGATGCCCGCCCCCGCCTACAACGTCAACTCGGTGAACATGAACATGAACACCCTGAACGCCATGAATGGGTACGGCATGTCCCAGCCCATGATGAACAGCGGCTACCACGGCAACCACGGCTACATGAATCAGACGGCCCAGTACCCGATGCAGATGCAGATGGGCATGATGGGAACCCAGCCATACGCACAGCAGCCGATGCAGACCCCGCCCCACGGCAACATGATGTACACGGCGCCCGGGCACCACGGCTACATGAACACCGGCATGGCCAAGCAGCCCCTGAACGGCTCCTACATGAGGAGGTAGGCGGGGGCGCCGCGCACCCGGGCCGGCCTCCCGGGGGGATCGATCTGCACAAATGAATTTGGAAAGTACGATTTCAAAACCAGCAATTGGTGTGAATGCAAAAACATTTGTTGGCACCATTTATTTAAAAAAAAAAAAGCTGTATGCAGCAGAAAGCCTTATACGCTGTTCTCCTTTGTTTCCTTTTCCTTTTTGTGGTACCTCTGTTTCTGTTCGTTTTATATGAAGTTCTCTGCAAAGGAAGGCCTCTCTCTTTGGACTGCAGTTACACAGCAGCCACTTGATGTGCCTGCTCCCGTTTAAATGAATGATGTGGATGTTTGGCCCCCAAATTATCTGTTGTAATACTGAACCTTTAGCTTTTTTTCCCCCTTCTCCCCTCAGCTCCATGTAAATGCCTTTAGCATTTCAGTTCTTGTATATTTTGTTTAAGGTGACACTTCCGCATGCCGCTAAGGTCTTTGTTAGTGACAGTGCATTTCGTAGTACTGTACAAGTGTTGTGCTAACAGTAAGCCATTTCTTAAGTTTTTTGCCTTGATTAGGGTGCCCTAATTTGAGGGTTTAAAAAAACTATATTTTTGTTAATTATAAAACTGTAAAAAGCTCTAAAAGCTGTTCACATTTTGTTAGTTGAAAGGGTTTTATTGCTAAATGTTTGGTGTAAAGTTAAGACCCTTTCCCATTTTGGTGACAGATTTCTTTGGGGAAAAAAAGGCAGCTTTCTGTTTTATAAATGCAGACTTCTGTTTATGGAATGAAGCATATCTCAGTGTTTATCTGTCAAGTTTTGAAACATTTCATATATGTCCAAATACTTGGCAGCATTTAAAAAAAAAAGTGAATTTGGTGTAAAGTTGCTATTTTATGGAAATGCCTCTAACTTTACATTTTCATTCCATCTGTAGATTTTTCTATCTTTATAAAATATTGGAGTTATTTTTTAAGGAAAAATAGAGCAGTAGCTTGTGAATAGCCCAAACTAAGCTTACAAATCGCATGTAAAAAAGCAAAAAGTTATTTGTGTCTGTTTATATTGCTTCCTTTTTTGTAGCCTTTGTACCTGTACAGGGTGACTGTAAGGGCCAAGCAGAAGAGGCGTAATCCATGTATAAAATAGGAGCCAGCGACACTCTTGTATTTATCTGTTCTCTTTTTAGTCAGTCACTTCAAAAAGAAAAAAAAAAGCTGTACATTTTAACATAAAATAAATTATGATGAGCCATTTTTAGCCTCTTGTGTCTTGTCATATTGTGATGATGATTAACAGAAGATGACCAACTGAGCTGTATTGTTTGTTACATCTCTGTAGCTTAAACACTGCCTTCATCTCAGAACACATATACATTTGGGGGAAATAAATTATTTAGCATAAATTTGGAGTTCTGGGTTTTTGGGGTTTTTTGGGTTTTTTTAAAAAATACCACTAAATAAAAGTAATATCTAATAAAAGCGTGACAATACCAAATATCTATTTAATAAATTAATTTATATGAATTTTAATGCTTTTCATGAAAGAAGTTTATTTTATGCCAGTGCATACATTCTGTATGCCAGTCATTGTCTTTAAAATAAAGTTACTTTGTTTTCTTTCTTTTTGACTTTGATCTTCATTTGCAAAGGAAACCTGTACAAATCTAGAGTATACAAATGCCTCCATTCACACAGCCATTACAAACATACCTCACAACCTAACTCATAAAAACTGATATAGCAATGCAGCAGATTTGGGGACTGCATCCCTAAAAAGGAAAAGATATTCTTAAAGAATTTGTTGAAATTGTCACTGCTGAATGTTTGTTTCTTCAAGACCCAAAATATTAATCAATGACTGACAGCAAGAAAATATAAGCAAAGAGTCTTTCATGTAATTAATATAAAAAAAGAAGTTCTTGTATGTTATGTATAAGTTAGTTAGAATTCTTCTAGCAACCAGTTAATTTAGTTTATTAGTAATTAATTAGTGATTTAGATCCTTTTAACTAACTATCCTATTAAATATATTCAAAATGAACTTCCTCACAGTTAGCATTTGTAATCATAGCCAGTGTGTTCTTGCAAAATAATTAATCACATTTATTCTTGTTTTATTAAGTGACAGTAGTTACATTCTCACTATCATTCAGAAAAGTACCAGGTGCTATTATACAAGTCTCATACTGTGTGTTGCAAAGCAAAATATAAAAAATAAAATTGGCAGCATTGATTCAATTTATTCAGCAAATATCTATTAAGCATCTGTTTTAATGCAGTGAGTTTGTCTTGTCCTTAACAAATAACTTTTGTGTTTGAGTCAGAATTCCTAGTCATTATTTGAAATCCTTGTGAATCTTAAGGTTTTCATCATCATCCTCTATAGACTGACAACATGCCGGCCACAAGAGTGTTGTTTTGGGAGAACCCAGCTCTATATCTACCTAATCAAGTTGGTAGTTAATTTATATTGTGCATACTTGAGCTGAATGCTGCAAGACAGTCTGAGGAAAGGAAAGTTTTAATTTAAGGGAGATTTTGCTCACTCACTGGAATCTTCCTTATACATTCACGTACTACCTGCCTGTCTCAAGTTGTTTGAGTTCCTTAGGGAAATCAACTAAAACATAAATATGTCCAGGCCGAAGAGCCAAGAAGACTGCAGTTTGAAATTGTGAGCATTTTAAAATGTTATATTAAATTTAATAAGGAAAATAGACTTAAATATTTTTAAACAAGCCATGTGTTGTTGACTAGTTAGGGAAACTTAAGTTGCTGTGCTCAGTCAAAAGCCAAGGAACCTACTTTAATTTCTTTGTACTTTCAACACTTTGGTAATGTGTAAGAAACCTTTTAGAAATATCTTTGAATTTGTGCCAGGAAGATTTACTTCAGGTGAGGTCCACTGGTTGGAAAACTTCAAAATTGATAAGAAGTTAAGATCAAACTTGACTTTTTAAAAATAAACTTCATGACGTTGCTAAGGAAATCTGAGCATAACAAAATTCAGTTCCAGGGAAAAGTGACTACAAGGCAAGAAACAACTTCATTAGCTTCAATAAATATCTGAATATTTTACTTCCTCTTATCCTAATGGGTTTGTTTGAGATACTTTTCATGAATTCAAGGTACTTAGCTCAGATGAACTTAAATCTTTCTTTGAGTCTTCAGAGAATTGCTGAATTATTGTGAATGTTATGCTTAAGATGGACATATCAGAAAATGGAAGAACAGCAAATGTCTCAATTCCCACTACTACCATCTTCCCCTTATCCACCCTTCCCCCCCCCACCAAAAAAAAAAAGACATCACTAATAGAACAGTCTGAAGTCTGAAGGCCAATGAGCTTGATTTGAAATTCTGGGAAATTTTTATTTGACTGATTCTTGAATCAACAAATTTGAGTCAACAAACTTCTATTTGTTCAATTCTAATTTTTAGTGAATTTCTTCATTAGATCCTTTTGCATTTGGCCAGTTGAATTTTTAAATGAGTTGTTTTGTTCAATGGATTTTTTTTTCCATTTCACAAATTTTTCAAGGAGTTGTTTTCTTTTTCTATTTTGTAAGGAGTTATATGCTTTTTCTATTTTGCTACATCTATTTTGTAAGGAGTTTTCTTCAGATGATTTCTTTTTCCTTTTCCAAACTCTTCTGCAATGTTCTCAATTCCTTTCCTCGTTTTTCTTCTAACTCTCTTCTAAGATCCTTTTTGAATTCTTCCAAGAGATGGGAACCTACTCATTTTACCCTTTGGTGCTTTATCTGGAGATGATTTGTCTTTAGTATCCTCAGGATTTGAGATCTGTTCTTCTCTTTCTCCATAAAAGCTATCTATGGTCAGAGCTCTTTTTGCTTTTTGCTTATTTGTCTGCTCTTAGGGCAAAGGGGAGACTGTCCCAAGCTTCCTCTATAGGATTAATGCTGGGTGGACATAGCCAAGTCTGCATTATTTCGGGCTGCAGAAGCTTACTCTATGCCCATTATATTTGTGTTGAAGGTCTTGCAGCTAATCTGCTGATCCACTGGCTTCCAAAACGAGGGAGTAGCCAACACTGCCATTGCATTTTGGCTAAGAGCTTCCTGGCAGGCAGATGTACCGCCCTGGGTCCCTGTGCTGTCAGGCTCGGCTCCTCCCCCCCATCTTGATTAAACAGACTTTTCTGAAGTTTTCCAAAATATCTTCTGCTGGAAATTTGTTATTTGTGGATTCCATCACTCCAAAACTCGTTTGGAGGCTAGATTTGGTGGTGTTGATCTGAGGGACTCCAGGAGGAACTCAGATAGAGACCTGTCTGCTCTTTGCCATCTTGGCTCTGCACTCCTTCCTCCTAAAATTTTTTAGAACAGATCATTAAAGAAATAGTTAGGAAACATGTAGAAAGTGAAGTAGGGATTCCCAAGAGCCAGTGTAGCCTCAATCAAAAATAGATCAAGCCAAAGTAACCTCATTTTCTTGGTCAAGATTATTAAACTAGTAAATGAGAAGGCCATGGATATATTTTACTTAGATTTTAGCAAAGTCTTTGATAAAATTTGGAGAGAGATTCAGAAATGATTAGATAATTCAGTCAAAATGACAGGGATGCCCTAGGGATCTGTGCCATTTAAAGGCATAGTCAGTATGTTTGTCATATTTGCAGATGACGGCTAACAGGGAGAGATGAATCAAATGATTGAGAGGGTTAGGATCCAAAAGCTCCTGGACATGCTAAAAAGCATAGGACTGAATCTAATGAATTTCAATAGAGATAAATGCACTTGGCTACAAAAAAAATTCACAAATATAAAACTAGGAAGATATGATTAAATAACAATTGTTCTGAAAAAGGATCTGGAGGTCTTAGTGGATCGTGTTTAATAGGATCCGACTGTATGGTATGGCAGTCAAAAAAACCTGACCTTCAATTGAATTAAAAGGAACACAGCTTCCAGGAATGGCGAGGTGATAGTCCCACTGTACTCTGCCTTTCAGATCTCGTTTCATCAAGTAAGCACCCCAGTTTAAGAAGGACATTAAGAAGGGGAAGAGGGATCCAAGCAAAAGCAACCAGGATGGAAAATAACTTTGAGTTCATGTCATATGAGGGCAGGAACTAATTGGGAATGTTGAACTTAGAGAAGAAAAAACTAAGGGGAAGAAGGGAACATGAGTATATGAAGCACTAATTTGGAAAAGGGGTTAAACTTGTTCTGTTTGACCTCTAGCAGCAGAACCAAAAACAAATGAAACCAAAGAGAGAGCAATTTAGGAGCTGTTGAGGGAAAAAAAAAAAAAAAAAAAAAAAAACAAAGAAATTAACAATCAGAGCTGTCCCAAAATAGAATAGGCCACTTTGACTGTCACCAAGTTCCTTCCCAGAGTCTAGGCAGTGGCTTGTCATATTGGAAATTCATCTTTATTGAAGTGCCTTCCAGCTCTGGGAGGGTCTCATTTGCTAAGTGTGCTTTCTGTGAAGTCAGTGTTTGTTTTTATCAGATTGATATGTTTTCCTTAATTAGAAAATTTGTACAATAGGAGCATTCATTGCAGTGTAGAAAGTTATTATAATTCATTTCTATTTAGAAATTTTTTTGAGTGATCTCAAAATAAAAAGCCACAGATGAGTGTTTGGAGCCATGTTTTCTAATGGCAGATCTATACGATATTATCACTGAAGTATAATCCTATCATGGTGAGACTGCTGGACTTTTGAAGATTTGAACTCAAATACCATCTCTGACATTTCCTACCTATGTGACCTGAACAATTTGCTTTATGTTCCCAGGCCACTTCCCATAAGATTAAACTGAGAACAATTGCAGGACTGCATTTATAATCAACAAGCTTATATTAAGAGCTTTCTCTGTGACGTGTGCTGGGGATATATAGAAAAAAGTCCCCAAGGGGATGGATAAAATGGGAGAATAAAGAGTTCAACCTGTAGATATGAAGGAAAAGAATGAAACTTTTAGAATTTATGCTTTTACTCATTTATATGCTTATCTCACTCAAACTCATGACTTGCATCTAAGGGAAGAGGTACTTGGGAATTCCCATCTTCCCTCCGACTGTTCTAAACAAAGTGGAAGTAGAGTCATACCCCAGAGACCACCTGGAAGACACAGGGCTGGTAGAACCCAGCTCAATTCCCTCTTTATCCATTTCTTTTACAACAAGGTAGATATGTAAAAATTATTTTAATAATAGCTAACATTTACATAGCATTTGTAAGATTTGCAAAGCACTTTATAAATATTTCATCATTAATAATTTTTTGAGGTAAATACTCTTATTTATCCCCACTTTGGATATGGGGAAACTGAGATTTAAGTGACTTGCTCAGTGTCATACATGTTTGAGACTGAATTTTAGCTTACGTCTTCCTAACTCTACATATAGTATTCTGCATTATGGTACCACAACTTTATATTTGAAGTTTATTACCTGTTTTCTTCATAACAGCCCACAAAAAATATTATCATCATTGTCTTTATGAGGATATTGACCTTCATATTGATTCTGTGACTTGTCTGTGGTCACAATGTTGGCAAACAGCAAAATTGGACTCAAATGCAAATCTTTTCCTTTTAAATCAAGTCTCCTTTTTATCCTACCACTTTAAATCTGTTTAGGATTATTATTTTACTAAAGTGTTTGGAGTTATTTTTCCCTTTTTGGGACAGTTTTCAATGTTACCTTATTTTGCCCTTTCATGTTTAATGATTTGATACTTCATCATTAATTTAAAGTCTGATTCTTTTTTCTCTGTAGGTATCTTGATAATCAGGTTATCATGTGTTATCCAATTATTCCTATTTGACATTTTAGTAAGCATTTCCCCTTTTGAATGGAAGAGTTACTGATTTATTGTGTGTATTCAATTTTTCATTTCATGATGATGATTGGCTCTCATTGTGACTTTTTACAGAGTAATTTGCGTTTTAAAAATTATTTCAAGCCAGTATTTTTCATAAAATCAAAGTAGGTATTAACACCCTTTTCATGTGTATTAACACTGAGGTGTGTTCTATGTGCCCTCCTTCTCTATGGAGAGCAATTTTCTCCTAATGAATCAGAATCTTTCCTAGGAGAACAGACTACACAGATCAGAGTATCCTGGGGTTCAGGTCTCTGTTTGTTCCCTTCTAAGAAAGAACCAACCAACCAACAAGATCTGTCCCCAAATCCCAAGGATGTACCTGACTCGACTCTATATACCAAATTCAATCCAAACCGCACTATCAGAAACTTATTTTATACTTGGCTACATTCTATTTTCAGAAAAGGTCCCATTCTTTTTCCTTTTTGTGACTTTACCAGATCTTTTATCAGCCTTTTAAAAAAAATTTAGGATATGCTTTCTCCCACATCTTTTGTCCTGTTCTCAATATATGGCATCCCAGTCGCTCATTATGTTCCACCTGAGTTGAAATTGCTGATATCTGTTATGAGCTGCACTGTCACTCTTGCCATATTTTCTTCCAGAAAGAAAAGTGACTGGCTCTTAAACTGGCCATTTACTTCAGGAAGTATGGCTTTATTGCTTATTTAACAAAGATATAATTTGGGGTATACTCACTTCTTACGAAAGATAAGCTGGCCCTTTGGGTTAATTCCTTTCATTGCAATTCTATTCAGAGTTCCAGTTTCAGAAATCCCTCCCTGCTCTTTTCTATTTTCTCCTAAATTTGTAGGTCCAAGTCTAAGATATATTAAGACTTATTTTCAGTTTTAGATGGTAATTCTCAGCTAAGCAGCTAAAAGTTTTAATCCCAAATCTATTTGTGCTTTATTGCATAAAGCTTTTTGAGTTCCTGATAGGAGACACCTTTATCTAGATAGGACCAAACCTCCCTCAAAATCCTTTAGATTTTGGTCATTTCTTCTTTTAGAATTCCTTCATATTATAGTTGATACCCAGCCTATCTCAGAACTTTTAGTAGAATAGTATCTGCCATGACAATTGGTGTAGTCCTGCAGAGTGGAAATAAGAAAATTAAAATTTGAATTGTACCTCAGTATCAATCCTGTTATTCAAGCAATTCATTACCTAGTACAATTATGACCATTCACATTTATATAGTAGGTAGGTAGTGTATTGTCTCTAGCTCATAGATGAGGCAGGGAATTTCTAAGAAAAATGTTTTTATTTTTAGTGTTTTATTTTCCCAATTACATGTACAATTTTTAACATTCATTTTTAACATTTTTGAATTTCAAGTTTCCTCCCTCACTTCAATATGGGTTATACATGTGCAGAGATGGAAAACATCCTTATTAGCCAGTTTGCAAAACAAACAACAAAAAATAGATCCAAAGAAAAAATTTTATTTTTTAAATGTGCTTTGATTTGCATTCAGACTCCATCAGTTCTTTCTCTGGGGTGGATAACATTTTTCATCACAAGTCCTTTGGCATTGATTTGGATCATTTTATTGCTGAGAATAGCTAAGGCTTCCCAGGTGATCATCTTGTATTGCTGTTACTTGTGCACTGTTCTTCTGATATTGCTCACTTAGCTTTGCATCATGTTCTTGTCTCATGGGAGATATTAGGGCACTAAAAAGCTGAAGATGAAAGAAATGTGAATTTACCCTATCTTAGAGAGGTTAAGTGAGGTATATATAGCTCAGGCCTAGAATTCAGATTTATGAGCTCCTTGTTTTAATTTTTGTGCTTTTTCGGTTGTGTATGAATCTTCATGACCCCATTTGGGATTTTCTTGGTAAGGATATTAGCGTGGTTTGCGATCTCTTTCTCCAGCTCATTTTACAGATGAGGAAACTGAGGCAATTGGGGTGAAGAGACTTACCCAGGATCACATGATCATTAAGTTTCTGAGACCGGATTCCTGACTTCAAGCCACTATACCACCTAGCTGCCCCTGAAACTAATTTTAACCCTAATTTTAATGCTACTTTAATATAACATTTTTAAAAGAAGTGGGTATGGCAAAATGGGAAAAGCAAATAAAGATTTAAGTTCTAGTCTTTTTTATGCCACCAGGTTAGCTATATGACTTTGTGCAGACACTTTTCTTTGAGCCTCAGTTTCCTCAATTGTAAAGAGAAAATTTGACTACATGCACTTAAAGAACTATTGCAGGTCTAATATTATATGACTCTGTGCATGGGATAGGAAAAGATCTCTCCAAAAAAAAAAAAAAAAGAATTGACAGATGGTCCCTGTTCTTGCTTTTGTTCTGCTCTGACCCTTTCAAACCCATCAGTTCTTTCTAAACATAAGAGCTTGAGTGAGTCTGGGTGGTTGTGTCAGCCCTATCAGATGAGCATTATTAGGAAGACAGATCATACACACGCGTCAGCCTGCTCAGGTAGTCACTTCCCAAAGACAAGCATAGACAAATGTTGGGTCAGCTGAGAACAGTCCTGGGCGGCCCAGTGTGGGATGGTGGAAGGACAGTGCTTGGAACTGTGAGCAGAGTTAGGGAAAGAGACTTAGGACCAACCCAGAGGAGACGAAGTGTTAAGGTGACACTCTTGTAACACACCCCAAATGCCATAAGCCCAACTTTTTGGTTGCTATAAAATTTGTGTTGTAAAAAAACCATAAAGCCGTAGGAAAATGTGTCTTTCTTCCAAGACAGGACCCAAAGTTTGGAGCGTAGCACAGATTCTACGTGTTTTCCAGCCATTCCCACCATCCCATTATAGACTGAAGTATCTTTTACTCCAGCACTACATGCTCATGTGCAACCAATTCCACTGTAAAAACCTTTTCCTTTTCCTCTTGCTGTGAAACAAAGTATCAGACCCTACAGGGTAGCAGCTTAGGGAGTATAGGCTTTATACAATCCCCTAATATGTTCCAATAGTACTCCCTGGGAAGCTCAAAACTATTCTCAAGAAAAAATGGCTTGCATCCATGTTTTCCCTTCTTCATGCCAAAGAACTTTAAGGAACTATTGTGTATTATGTGTGTGGGGGGAGGGGTCTTTAAAAATATTTTTCTCCAGCACAAAGTATTTTGGGGCAACTTTGTATGTCGGGGTTTTCAAGCCTTAGATTTCTTTCTCTTCCAAGTTCTCTTCTTCATTAGACTGAGCATTCCGCCTTTGGAGGAGCAGCTGTTTGTCCAGTTCCCGGAGCTGTTTGAGAAACCCACGATTGGGCAGAACGCAGCGATTCTTGGAGACTTGTTCAATGGCATCCACCACTGTCATGTTCCTGTAAATCATCAGGTACGCCAAGACCAGGGTAGCTGAGCGACTTCGGCCCATAGCACAGTGAACCAGAATCTTATCTGCAGAGAGAGGAAAGAGCCATGTGTATCTGCAAACGAGAAAAAGCCATGCAAAGAATCCCTTTTTCTCGGTTTCCAAACTACTGGACTAGAAAACCTTGTCAATCAGTCAACAAATATTAAGCACTGTTCTAGACACTTGGGCTACAGAAACAAAATTAATTCCTGTCCTCAAGAAGTATGTATTCAATTGAAAGTCCTAGCAAGAATGTCTCTCACAGAATCTCTCTGTTTCTGAGATTTATGTGTGAAAAAAATATATATATATATGTATATATATATGTACACAAATTTTAAAATCTGCAAGAGATGAATAAGGATAACCTTGGGGGCCACCAGAAGGACCCCATACGGGTGGTGATGCATTGAGTCCAAAAGGGAGAGCATCCTGGTATGGAGAACTTAGTGCAGTCCTCCCTTTGGTTTACAGTCACACGTGTCGATCTCAAGAGAGATGAGATAATATCATGGGAAGAGTCTTCTATCAGAAGCTGGGAAACCACAGATCAATCAATCAACTTTTTAAAAGGTCTTTACCATGTGCCAAGCACTGTGCTAAATGTAGCACATGGAAAAAACACTGTTCCAAGGTCAGGAGACTTGGATTCAAATCCCACTTCTGTTGCTTACTTTGAACTTTTGTTGCTTACTTGAAAGTCACTTCCCTAGCCTCAGTTTTTTTCATTTGCAAAATGAGGGGGATGGACGTGATGAGTTCTGAGGTTCTCCTACAGCTTCAGACCTGTCCAGTGGTGTGCTGGAGCCATCTCTGACTGGCTCGAGAAAGGAGATTGCTACATTTTCATTGTAAGCTTCTACAACACCTCAGAAATAAGTCAGCAAACACTATAAATCAGAGCGTGATTGTTTTGTCAATTGTCTAGACTTAAGAAGGCAATGTAGAACAAAAGCAGTTAATAATGCAGGTTAAATTTAAAAGTATTATTATGCATACTTTTTCTGGAGGACTGGTTATTAAACATTTACCAGAACACCTCTACCCTGTGATCCTACATTAGGAATGGTAGGTTACTGGCTTCATTGTTACACGTATAAGATTTCACTCTATAAATACTAATGTATATATTATGTGTGTATTATATATGCATTTATCTATGGCTATGTGGACATGTCTATATAGATATAAGTGCAAAATGTGTGTACTTAGCATCCATTGAAAAGATTACCTTTCTAGGATATTCCTCCAAGTGTCTTACATTAGTCCCTCAAGCTAACCAGCTTCTGCCAAAATAAAATATATCCAAGGGGTCAGTTCCTTATTCCATTACCAACTCAGTCAAATCTGTTTTCTGCTTTTAATCCGAGCATTTCGTTGCTCAGACAGGACACAAGATTATTCCTAGCCAATAACCCCTTGATTCACGGGACTCAAGGTGGACCCTAGAGCTGGATAACTGACAAACCCATCTCTAAGGATGAATTGCTTCAGTTTCCCTCTTAATCCCCCAGATTGTTCTAGGGGCCCCTGATAACTGAAGTGCCTCTTCCTCTCATGGAAAAAAAGGGTAATTCTTTTTGTCATGACCCAATATTTGAAACAGATGAAAACTGCAGTTCATTTAGCCCTCCACTCTGCTAATAAGAGCTCTTTGCATAGGAAGGAGTGGTGGGAGGGGAGGGGGGGGAGCGGGGATCCTCAAGGGAAGAAAGGAAAAAGAAAAACTTAAACATTAGACCCTGGAGCTGAACTTTGTTTTGAAGAGAAGGGTATTAATACTGTCCTCTGCTATTTGCTGTGTTGATCTCCTGGGAACAAAGGGCCTGTCTCTTCAGAGGCAGTTGGGGATTTGGCCAAAGGTCCAAGGGTTTTTTTGGATTAGGCCTGGGGAACATCTTTTTTATTCCCCTCCCCATTTTATTGGCCACAGAAACAATCAGAGGTAACACGATATAGTAGAAAAGCCTTGAACTGAAAAGGTCAAGAGACCTGGATTTCAGTGCCAGTCATGAATTCTGTGACCTTTCCTGAGCTATTATAAAGATCCAAAGAGATCACAGAGGTAAAGCACTTTGTAAGCTGCCAAGCTCTATACAAACATCCCTGATCTCTAAGGTCCTTTCCAAGGGATTGCCCACTTCACCCAGAATTAAGTTGAGGCAGTTATTTCTCCTTTTTTTCCCCCAAAGGACACCTGGTAAAGAACAGACATCTTATAAGATCTTGTAAGATTTAGTTGTCAGATGGGCCTTAGATAAAATTCTAAACCTTTTGGAATTTTTAGAATTTAGAATTTTAGAATTACCATAATGGGTCTAAATGAAATTTGCTTCAGGACTAAACTCTATGGCAAATTTCTCCATTTTTATAAAATGAAGCCTCTACCTCTTTTTCATTTCTGTATACCACCAATCAAAGTAAAAAGAAACTTGGAAAAGGACCAAATCGGAAGACAATCCTGAGAGGATTGCTCCAAGAATTAGTGCTTGGCGATTTAACAATTATTATCAATGACTTGGATAAAGATATAGATGGCATTCCTATCAAATTTTCAGGTGACAGAACCAAGATTCAGGATAACCCCCCCAAAAAAAATCTTGAAAAGTTACCTCATTGGGTTCAAAGACTTATACTTCCAACACGGGGATGGGGGCCTGGGTTCTAGCCAAGCCTCTGTACCTCATTCTCTGTGTGACCTCAATTAAATACTTCTTGTCCTTGTTTGTCCAATGAAAAGTGTCAGACTAAATTGAGTTTCCTGATCCCTTGTGGCTCTAATAATTTGTGATTCTCCTAAGTGATTTTTGTTATCTGGGGCAGTTAGTCAGTCCATATACACTGAACATGTCCTGTTAGGATGGGCAGAATCAGACCTGAACATGTCATTCTGGGCCTTCTGAACCCAGGAACTACTTGGTCTGAAGCAATGTGACTCAGCCATCATTGTCAATCAGGGCATTCCAAATCCATGTGCTGCTGGGCTAACGTGACAGGACCTGGACATTCTCTGCATGCTTAGGAGGATTCCAAAAATAAATTAGCATGATCACATGTGCATTCAAAGGGAATGTAGGCAAGCCAGGCAAATGAGGAACAAGTCAGAGGCTGAAAGCGGATGAAAGTCTAGAAAGGAGAAAAATGTCTTGCCTTTTGGACATAATGTCCATCAACACTTGTTACATCCAGAGATTATTAATAAATGGTGAATGGTCCCCAGCAAAAGAAGCTGTTTTAAGGCCTCCGAGTTGCTCAACGTGGGGTGGGTGGGCAGGATGCTTTTAGGACCCTGGCCACATCATGAGAGTATATTTAGCAGACTGTCCCAAAGAGTAAATACAAAATGGGTCACTTCAGAGAGTGTTAATTTTCAGGCACTAGAGAGCAAAGAAATCATGCTGACCTTGATCTGGCAACATCCTTAAGCCCTACTCTCTGTCTCCCAGCAGGCTGATCTAATCGCTGACCCATCCCGGACCATCTGACCGGCATACATCCTTCCACTCCCCCCTTCCATCATGTGGATGCCTACAGCCATCTATCCTATGTGCTCTGAAAAGTCAGGGGAATGCAGATAGGGCATCTCTTCTCCCTTGTATTCCTGAGGATGCTGAATAAGCACAGCTTTGTCCCGAGGTGCCATAAGATGGGACTGATATGACAATGCTCTTTCTAAATGACATGAGCTTGCTCTCTGTGGGCATACTGGGAGCGTACCGTGTGAGTTGAGTGCAAGTTCTGAATTTCTTTTCTTCCTTTATATGCCTTGTGATACTTTTTAACTCTCTTTTAATTAGTCTAATGCCCAATATCATATTTGACACTAATGTGGTATTTAAGGAGTTGACTTCATAGTCAAGAAACCTTGGGTTCCAGTTCTTCTGATACATACTGGCTCCGTGACACTAGATGAATCACTCACTCTCTCCATGTCCTGGCCAACACTCTCAGGTTATAAATTGCAGGACGGGCATAGAGGGAATTTCCTCCTTAAGACTGCCCAGAGCCAAGTGAAATTATAGGTTTGGTCAACAAACAAAAGCTAGCATGTAGTTCTTTAAAAATATGTGTATCTCCTAACAAATGCATAACCTGCTATCTGCTAACAACATCTGAACAACTTTGGCAAAGTCCAGGGACCATACTTTTTTGACAACAGGATTGGAATCCAAATCCTGCTTATACCTGTGACTCTAGTCTCGGTTTCCTTTTATATAAAATAAGGAAATGATACTTAAACTAGTCCCTTTCCTGGATGCTTGTGACTTAGAAACTGGTTTGCAAACCTTAAAACACTACAGCAAGGAATTATTGATATTGTTATGACTTTTCCAAGTGAGAAAATGTGACCCTAACTATTCTCAAGGAAATTCACTCTTGTAACATCCCCACCACTTTCCAGGTTCTTAATCTGGCATCTACAAACTTAAAAAAAAAATTGTCAATTTTAAATATAACTAGTTTCCTTTGTAATCCTATGTCTTATTTGACATAACATCATTCTGAGAAGGAAGAGGAGAGAAAGGGAAGCATTTATGAGGTACTTGGAATGTGCCAAGCACTCAACTAATCAGTACTTTATAATATTATCTCATAAAAAAGGATTATCTCATCTAATGCTCACAACATTCCTGCAAAGTGGGTGCCATTATGATCCCTATTTTACAGTTGAGAAAACTGAGGCAGAAAGAAGTTAAATGGTTTGTTCAGGATCACACAGCCAATAAGTTTCTGAGGATTTGATTTGAATTTTAGTTTTCCTCCAGATGTAGTGCTCTGTCGACTGTAGAAGACCAGAGACTTCACCAAACACTGTCAAAAGGGTCCAGGACACACAAAAAAGGCGAAGAAGCCTTCTTCTATTTAAATTCCTCACTCTCTAGATTCTTAATTCTGCATAGGGATCCAACGCTCTCATACTTAAAGAAATGCTCTACAGTTTTAGATGTCTAGAACTGTACTAATATTTCAGATATACTGTGATATTCTCATTGTGCTACTGAAAATGTGGCAAAGTATGTGTGATTTTGCCCAGCACTAATGTTGGTACCACTCAGGTGTTCTTTGGAATTGGGGAACCTCACACCCACTTTATGTGAGAGCCCTCACTGCTCCAGATCACAGGTTTCCCAACATGAAGCCAGCCATGAGGATTCTCTGGCTGCCTTAGGTGCTAGATCCCATTTTTATATGATGATGAACAGGTTTAGTAACTGGAGACCCTCAATGTTGTGACATCTTCACCAAGAGATGTGGCCATTAGAACTAAATGGTGAGGCAAGTGAATAGAAATCTGAGCTCTGCTTATAATTGTTATACTTATCCTGACAAACCCAACATGCTCAGAGGCCTTTGCATGGGTTGACAGCTTTGGTAAAGCACCATTTGTGATCAACTTCCAAGTCTAATTTAGAAGGAATGTTGGAATCACTAGTTCTCGCCATGTACACCAAATATCATCTTATAATTCACTCTTCTTCTCAATCAGTTGCCTTGGAAAAAGCCAAGTGTGCTCAGGACCACGTTTCATTCTCTTCTGAACTTCCAACCTTATCATCCAACTGAAACTGCTCTCTCCAAAGTGACCAGGGATCTCTTTACTACAAAATCTGGTGGCTTTTTCTTAGTCCTCATCTCTCCTGACTCTCAGCAGCATTTGACATCAATGAACACGCTCTCCCATCCTGAACACTTACTTTCTTTTTTCTAGATTTTAATGAGAGTATTCTGTGTTGTCTTCCTGCTTGCCCCTTCTTCTTAGTCTCCTTTGCTCGGTCTCCTTTGCTCGGTCTTTATCCATGCCATGCCTACCAATTGTGGATGTCCCCAAGGATCGATCCTAGGACCTCTTTTCTCCCTGTATTTTCTCACTTGGTGAACTCACCAGCTTCCATAAGTTTAATTATTGTCTCTATGCAGAGGATGCTCGTATCTATTTATCCATCCCTACCGTCTTCCCTGAGCTTCAGTTCCGTGTCACTGACAGTTGGCACTGACATTTCCAAGTGGTTATTCTATAAATTCAATATGTCCAAAAAATAACATGTCTTTACCCCCAATTTTGTTCCTTCTAAATTTCACAGAAGTTTGCAATCTTGATGTCATCTTTCACCACTTATCCTCACTTATTTTATTTATCTAACTATTTGTTAGATCTTGGTGAAGGGGAGAGAATTTTATAGTTATATCTTTGTTCAATTTGTAAGGATATAAGTCATCCCCAATTGATAAATGGTCAAAAGTTATAGAAGGTGGTTTTTAGGGAAAAAAATCAAAGTTAGTCATATGAAAAAATGCTCTAAATAATTATTGATTAGAGAAATACAAATTAAAACAACTTTGTAATGCCATCTCACACCTATCAGATTGGCTAAAATGATTGAAGGGGGAAATGAAAAATTTTGGAGAGCATGTGGAAAAATTGGGAGGATTATGAACTGATCTGACCATTTTGGAGAGCAATTGCAAATTATGCCCAAAGAGTTGTATGACTTTGACTGGTTGTGTTGGTTTCCCAAGATAACCAGGAAGAAAGGAAAAGAACCTATATATTCTAAAACATTTATAGCAGTTCTCTTTATGATGGCAAAAAAAATGGAAATTGAGGGGATGTCCATCAATTGAGGAATGGTTGAACAAATTGTGGTATATGATTGTGATGGAATACTATTGTGCTGGAAGAAATATTGAGCAGATTGGTTTTAGAAAAACATGGAAAGATTTGAATGAAATAATGAAGAATGAAATAAGCCTAACCAAAACAATACTGTATACAGTAAGAGCAATAATATTCAAAGACTAACTAATGACAAACTATTCTGAGCAAGATGAATATTCATATAAACTATAAAGGACCTAGGAAGGAAGAAGCTGTCCACCTCTGAAGAAAGAATTGATATGTGGAAGTATTTTACAGTTTCTCATATATAGCTCAAGTATTGGCCTTCTCTAGTGCAGATTTGGGATGGGACCGAAGAGGAAGATAGTCCAGAATACAAAATCTAACAAATAGATAAATTTAAAAAAAATTTTTTTAAATATCCTTTTCTCTCCACTCACATAACCATCATGCTAGCTTAGGCCTTCATCACCTCCTGCCTAAACAATTGCAATTCTCTTCTCTCCAAACACAGCTCCACACAGCTGCCAAAATGATTTTCCTAAAACATAAATCTGACCCTGTCACCCTTCTCCTGCACTCAATAAACTCCAATGGCTCACTATTCCTTCTGGGGATTATATATAAGCTCCTCTATTTAAAGATCTTGACAGTCTATCTCCCTCTCATCTTTCCAGTCTTTTAATAGATCACTTACCTCCACGGACTCCGTAGTCCAATCATACTGGCCCACTCATGTCAGATATGATGCTTTACCTCCTACCTCCTCTGCTTTTCCTGTCCCCTCTGCCAGGAATGTTATTCCTGATCTCTTCCTCTTAGAATCTCTGGCTTCCTTTAAGACAGCTCAAGTACCATCTCCCACAGGAGGCCCTTTCTGATCCCCTTTGGCCCCCACTGCCTCTAATTGTTAGTGCTTTTTCCTCTTATGCCATTTTCCGTCTCTTCTGTGTGAATCATGTATGTACCAATTCATGTACCTTCGGGTTCCTCCATTAGAATATAAAATCTCTCAAAGCAAGGATGAATTTTATTTTTCTCTATACCCTCAGTGCCTAGTACATCTCCTAACACATAGTAAATACTCAATGCTTTCTGATTGATCAGTTAATTGATTTGGACATTAGCAGCTCAAAACAAAACCTTTAAGAAAAAAGAAAAGGTATTCCATCCAGGATGTCTTGAAAGAAGGCAAGGGGACTGACTGCTTCCACAATTTGAATTGGTCGGGACTAGAACTTAGGAAGGTCCCTTAGGTACAAAAAGGTTTTGAAAGTCAGCAGAAAAACTTGAAGTTTCTCCACTCAAGCCACCTTTCATTCTCCCCACACCAGAACTAACGGCCTGCCAGTTGCCTTGGGTCCAGATTTTGTTGATTAAATAACTGCTCTTAAAACTCTGGAGAGATGCCCTACTGCTAGGAGGTCAGCGAGTAACAAATTTCAGTCATCAGACTGGGAACTTAAAGAGACATTAATGTTTCCAGCTATTTTCTGTCAGTGCTCACGAGCCCCTGCTGTCTTGGAGATGGCTGGGGCAGAGCCTTATGTTCTGAGTTAAATCTGCTATTTATCAGCGCCAGATAAACAGCATCTCATCCTCCACCCCCCAGCTCGCCCCCAGCGGCTGCCATATTTGCAGCTTCGCCACCCAGCCATTGACCCGCTCAGTCGTCCCTGGTTTACAGACACCTTCCCCTATGGTTTGGCTGGCGGGGCCTGTGGCGTTCCCCACCATGGCGCCCACTGCCCTGTGAGAGCCCGTGGCCCCTGGCCTTTCTCCTTACTCCTGTCACTTTGGAGCGCCGCGTCAATGAATTCGGCAGCTGAGTAGAAGAATTCACTGAGGTTGAAGGTGGGGAGGTCGTCAGCCTCCACGCCGTGGTACTTGATAGCCATGTCTCTGTAGTACTCTGGGCCCGTGTCTACGTTCCATCGGCCATGGGCAGCGTTCAGGATGTGGGTAAAGCCAGATTTCTCCAAGCTGTACCGGTCTAGTGCTGTGGCTCTGTTAAAACAACAGTAAAAGGTAACATGCGTTACTCTCTGCAGCTCCAAGGAGCAACTCCTCAGACCCAGGGGACAGTCACGTGGTTTCCACAGACTCGGCATTTAGGTTTTGGAAGGGTCCTCTTTCAGCAGCCTTCCAGTCTGTGCTGGAAAGAGATTTCCACGTAATAAATGTCCACCCCTTGCAATTAAGCACAGTATTTGGCACAAAACATAGTTTTGTTTTTTCCTGAGGCATTTGGGGTCACACACCCAGGACATAAGTGCCTGAGACCAGATTTGAACTCAGATCCTCCTGGGCCACCTGGCTGCCCCACATTACATACAGTTCTTATGCTTGTTCACTGATTATAAGGGGACCCACCATCTCCCCAGGAAGCCCATCCTACAGATGGGCACCTCTAACTATTAAGAACCTTTTCCTGACATCAAGTACAAGTTTGCCAGTTACAACTTCCATCTGCTGTTCTTAGCTCCCCCTTCTAGGGTTACACCGAGCAAACGGAATCTCTCTTCCATGACAACCCTTCAAATAGTGGAAGTGTTCCCCCATCTAAGTCTTCTCTAGAAAAACATCCCCATTTCCTTCAAATGGTCCTCATTTGAAGACTCCAGTCTTTCAAGATCCTGGTTGCTTTCTCTCATCAATGTTTTATTTTATTTTTTTTTAACTTTGGTGTTCATGTATTGACTAGTGTTTCCATTCAAATTAGTGTTTTTATCTAAGAATCCCTGGAAAATTCTTGTAATTACAAGTTTCTTCAGTACAACAATTTCCTCCAAAACACTGAATATTTGATGTGAATAACAAATTTACCAATCCAGTGAAACAGCTCTTACTTAACTCTAAAGTAGGAAGCAACTTCATGTAGATTGCAGACCAGCCAACCCAATGGCTGCCTTGGGGGTCAGTAATGGAAAAGGGCTGCTGTTTAGATTCTTTTCTATGCTAGTGTGACCCAGCCGCCCCTCTCCCCTCCCGTGGGACCCTTTTCATCCCAGGCTGCCTGGTCCCTGACTTTCTTCTCCCCCTTCCATCAGAGTGGGTTCCAGGGAGTAGCATGTTTCACATGAGAAGGAACACAATAGTGTTCACTGAGCATTTAAAGATATTTGCAAACAGATGATTAAAACAGTGGCCCAAGGAAAGGATGGGCCCTGCCAGATTTCCTCTGGCCTGATCTTGGCTCCATTGCAGGGTCCATGGAGCTCCTCTTCTGCTTTTAATTTTTCTTCTTAGGAAACCTGGTTTTCATTGTTTAGATTTGTCCCTAAGTGTATATACAACAAACAATAAAATAATTTTGTTTTCAGGTCATAGATCTGTGCTTAATTAAAACCCTGCTAATATCATGCAATTCACTGAGCAAGCAATAGGCTGCTTTGTAGTAGAACTCTGGAAAAATGGGACTAAAGCTGTCCATGAAAAGAAAGATCCTATAAATCATAAAATCTTAAAGCAGGCTTCAGCAATTGCATTTTAATCTTATAAATAGCAGTTTGGTGAATGTCAAAGGGCTGTGTCAAAGACTGGGTCACATAAAAAATGAATGTCATGTTGGATGTAGCCACATTTGGGTCATGAATGGAACAAATATTTACCGAGTACCTACTGTGTTCAAGGCTCTGGGGGTGCCAGAGCCTGGGGGAGATACAGAGGCTGAGATGGAAGGACCTTGCTCTGCAGGAGTGTTCAGGCTAACAGAGAAAGGACACACACAGGTAAAAAGGAGAGGGAGATCAGTACAAACGAAAAGGCTGGACACACGCTATCACACACATGGGAAGGAGAGACTGGGCTCCTCTGGGAAGGTCATCCCTGGAGGGATGAGAATCTGTGTGAGGTCTTAATGGAGAGATTTCAACAGGCAGAAAGACAAATTCAGAGTCAAAAGAACTGGATTCAAATGAGCTACTTATTACAGGAGTGATCATGCACCTGGAGGAAGAAAGACCTGACTTCAAATCTGATTCCAGATATTTACTAACTGTGTGACTCTGGGCAAGTCACATAACCATACCTGCTTCAGTCTCCTCATCTGTAAAATGAAGATATTGAACTAAATGACTCTGAAGTTTCCTTTCATCTCTATGTATGTTTCTGTGAGCTCAATTGATAAATGTGGGATTAGGAGACTTAAGATTGGCTTCAAGGGGAGTCTCTATGCTCTTCCAGTGACCTAAATTAATTAAATTTGGGTCTTGTTCTGTTATGTTTTCCAATTCAATGGACTCAGTGCTTCCCAGCTTAGATGCCTGCATTGAATCAAGCAGTTCCTCCTCTTCTCCAAATTCCCAGCACCTATAGCTTCACTTTATCTCAATCACTATTACGTTATGTGTAACTGAGCTACTGCCATGATTTTGGACTCACAAATTCTCTTTTCTGATGGTTACCTCCTCCTCTCCTCCCCCTCCTTCCAGATTCATTTCTTCTCTCCACAAACTATACTCCCTCCATTATTCTGGTCTCCCAGTTGATCACTCATGCTGTGGTCTTAACATTAGTCTCTTTGGAATCCCAATAATCAATCCGTTCAATGTTCTCTTGTCCATCACCTTTGACCCTTTTGGTTCACACCCTCTTGCTCTTCCTGCTCTGACAATCCTCAATACTAGACAGAGCCATAACAATGAAAGGCAATGAGACATTTGTCCTAGAGTACTGAAATACATTGTTTTCTTCTGGTTTTCCTCTCCTCTGACTACTCTTTCCCAATCTCCTTTGCTGTGGATCATCATCCATCTCCTGTCCCCTTTGTTATGAGTGACCTCCAGATCTCTGTCCTTAGTCTCTTTCTTTCTATATTGAAGGTATTAGCTCCTATGGACCCAAGTATCACCTCTATACAGATAGCCCAAATTAATTGGATCAGATCTACTCTTTCTTCTAAAATTGAGCACTGCATCTCCAACTGCCTGCTGATCCTCTCCACTTGGTCATCCCATAAACATTTCACACTCAACACGTCCAAGACAGTAATTATTATCTTCTCCCCTAAGCTTTCTATTTCTCCAAGATTCTTCGTTTTGTTGAGGACATCAAAGTATCCTCAGAATCATAACCCAAGTCATTCTTCCTTCTCTCTAATCCCTTATTATAGCCAGCCACTTGCCAATTCTTGTTGATTTTACTTTAATCTCATGTCCCCTCCTCTCCAGGTACATAGGAGCTATTATATAGTTTGGTATATCAACTTAGCAGTTTTTTTTTCTTTTTGTTTTTATCCTTTCCTTCCTTCATTTTTCCCTTCCTCTCTACCTCCCTCCCTCCCTTTTCTTCCTTCCTTCCTTCCTCTCTCTCTCTTCCTTTCTTTCCCTCTCTTCCTTGCTTTCCTTCCTTTTCTTCCTTTCCTTTTTCCTTCCTTCCTTTCCTCCTTCTTTTCCTTCTTTTCCTTCTTTAATTCCTTTCCTTCCTTTCCTTCCCAAGGCAATTGGGATTAAGTGACTTGCCTAGGATCGCATAGCTAGTAAGTATCAAGTGCCTGAGGCTAGATTTCAATTTAGGTCCTCCCAACTCCAAGGCCATCACTATATCCACTGCACCACTTCATTCGTTTTCAAGTATAATTTTGTCCCCTCCTCTACTCAACATGCCTTCCCTTTTAACAAAGATTGCAAAGAAAAAGGGGGAAAAAAAAAAGGATAAATGCTCTTTGGATTGGATTGCAAAGCTAACCACTAAGAATACCAAGTCAAAAAAAAAAAAAATGGCCCTGACCTTAAGGAATTTAAATTACACATAATTTAAATTAAGACATATTTATAGGTTAAGTACATACGTGATCATTTGAGAAAGGTGGTGATACTATCAATAAGGGGGAAAGGCTCCCTATAAAAAGTGGCACGCTAAGCTAATCATTGAAGGAAATTGGTTCTAGGAGGCAGAGCTGAGAATCGGGTGAGTTTCAGGCATGGGAGACAGAGAGCCCTTCAAAGGCAAAGAGATTGGAAGCAGAATGCTGGGTTGGGGAACAACAAGGGAGTCAGTTTGACTGAAATGTTGATTCTATAAAGGGGAGAAATCTATAGTAAGCCTGGAAAAGGTAAGCTAGAGCTAGGTTAGAAAGAGCTTCAAGTGCTGAAGCTTGTGTTTGTGTTTTGTCCTGGAGATGATAAATCTCAAGTTTTTGAGCAGAGAAATGACCCATCCAAACAGGAACGTTTCAGCAGCTATGTGGAGAGCGAAGGCCTAGAAAACCTAGAGCCCAGTGATGAAGTCATTAATGTCCAGATGGCAGATGGTAAAGGCCCAAATGTGGTGGTGACTGTGTAAGCGGAGAGGAGGCAGGCGGAGAGAATAGGCAGCTGACAAAATGTGGAAGGGCAGGGGTTGTGATGAAGTACGATGGTGCTATCAGAAAGGAGGAAACAGATTATTTCAAAGAGACAGAAAGATTTGAATGTATTAATTCAGCCTGAAGTAAGCGGGACCAGAATAATTTATGCTACTGATGCTACAAAAATGGATAATTTTGAGGACTTTGATAAGGTGATTAAAGAATGAACTAAGCAGAACCTGGGAAACAATTACCAAATAACAATAGCACTGGAAAAACAAACATTTGAAAATTATAAAAATGATGATTAATACAATGACCATTCATGATTAGAAAACTACTGATGAAACATGATATTCATGACAGAGAGGGATGAATTTAGGTGTAGAAGGAAGACATTTTTATATATAACCAATGAGGGAATTTGTTTTGCTTGACTGTGCATTTTTCATACAAGAAATTTGATTTTCTTTTTTCCCTCCAATGGAATGGGGAATAGGAGAAAGATAAACTAATTCTTTATTGTTTTTTCAATTAGAGAGGTGGGGAGAGGGTGCTACAGATATGAAATGTTTCATGTGCTTTTAGATGAGGTCACTGTACTATTAATTTTACTTCACTGTTTTACTGTATGATAAGAGATCTCTCATGAATTATTTAAAAAGAAAACATAGCAATAAAACTTTTTTTAAAAAAATTCAGGAGATAGGTGAGGATGAGGGAGAGAAAAGAGTCAATGATGATTTTGAAGATTTGAACCTGGGTTTAGGATGATAGTTCCCTCCAGAAAAGAAGTTTGGAAGAGGAGTAAGTTTCAGATGGGAGATAGTAAATGCCATTTTGGAAATGTTGAGTTTAAGATGTCTAGAGGATATCTAGCTGGAGATTTCTGGCAGACATTTGACATTGTGTGATAGGAAAGATACCAGGGCTAAATACGTAGCCTGGAAGTCTTTGATGCATACATGAGCATTGATTCCATGAGAGAGGAGATCACTAAGAGAAAGAGTGCAAGGAAAACAGAGGTCAAGGACAGAACCTTATAGGACCCGCAAATTTAGGAAACAGAACATGGATAATGATTCAGCAAAGGGATTGAGTTGACTCTCCTCACACAAAGTAGGTATTGGACAAATATTTGTTGATTTGAATTGAGTTGAATTCTCAAAGTTCAGTAGTTCTTATCAAAGAAAAAGTTGAGACACATAGAATCACCTGATTCTAAAAACTCTCAGTAGTCCTCTTGGCTTATCCTTAGCTAAAAGGTATCCTGTCTTCAAATATCCAAATTCTAGCATCACTCAGGCTTTGTTTGGAGACCTTTAATGAGTGAGAAACTGCCATGAAAGCCCATTATACTTTGGAATAATTTAATTGTCCAGATATTTTCTTTTCTATAGCTTAATCTGGTCTCTCTGCTCCCTCCATCTCAATTCCTTTAATCAAAGTTAACATAGCATTATCACCAATCTTTCCTCAATACTGATCTCCCTTCTCTCTATGCACCCCTTCTTAATATCCTTCCTTCCTAAAATGTGATGGCAAAACCAAAACAGAATATTTGGGCTATTGTCTGACCAGAGAAGATGATGATGGGATTATCACTTTCTTTGTCCAGAGCACTCTTGATTAGTCTAGTTCACTGCCATGTTACACTACTAACTAATATTGAGCTTTTGGTCCACCTTTAGATCTTTTTCTTTTTAAATTTTTAAAAAATTGACAAAATGTTGGGATTTTCCCCCTCCCATTTCCCTTATTGGAAAAATAAAGATAAAAACAAAATATTTGTAACAAATATGCATAATCAAAATAAATCCCTACATTGTCCATGTCCCCCAAAAATGTATTTTATATTGTTGATAGAGTTGTGAACTGATCCAATCGTTCTGGAGAGCAATTTGGAACTATACCCAAAGGGCTATCAAACTGGGCATTCCCTTTGACCCAGCAGTGTTTCTACTGGGCCTCTATTCCAAAGGGATCATTAAAAAAAAGGAAAAGGACCCACATGCACAAAAATGTTTGTGCCAGCCCTTTTTGTAGTGGCCAGAAACTGGAAACTGAGTGGATGCCCATTATTTGGAGATTAGCTGAATAAATTGTGGTATATGAATGTTATGGAATATTATAAGAAATAATTAGCAGGATGATTTCAGAGAGGCCTAGAGAGATTTATATGAACTGATGCTAAATAAGTAGAACCAGGAAAACATTATACATAGTAACAAGATTATGTGATGATCAATTGTGATGGACTTGACTCTTCTACAATAAGGTAAATCAGGCCAATTCCAATAGACTTGTGATGGAGAGAGCCTCTACATCCAGAGAAAGGACTATGGGGATTGAATGTGGATCATAGCATAGTATTTTCACCTATTTTGTTGTTGTTTGGTTGTTTTTTTTTCTTTCTCATTTTTTCTTTTGGATCTGATTTTTTTTGTACACCATGATAAATTTGGAAACGTGTAGAAGAATTGCACATGTTTAACATATATTGGATTTCTTTCTGTCTTAGGGGAGGGAAGAGGAAGGAAGGGAGGGAGAAAAATTTGGAACACAGGGTTTAGCAAGGGTGGATGTTGAAAACCATCTTTGCATGTATTTTGAAAATAAAAAGCTATTATTAAAAAAAACAAAAAATGTATTTTAATCTGTACTTTGAATCTTTCATCTCTCTGTCAGGAAGTGAGTAGAATGCTTTCTTGTGGATCCTCTAGAATTGCGGTTGGTCTTTCAACTCTTTTTTCATATGAACTTGGGCTTATGAAACTGTTTTCAAAATCCACATATGGAACTTTAAATTTATCTTCACTCAATTTCATCTTATTTTCTTCTAAGAAAGCTTTCTTCCAATGCCTTCTGGTATAGACTAGAAAAGAGCTACTATATGTGAGTAGAACTTTTTTTTCACAGTTCAGTCACTTTTTTTTTCACTTTTATAGTATAAAACACTCTATTTTTCCAATTACATGTAAAAACAATCTTTAACATTCATTCTTACTTTGAGTCCCAAACTTTCTCTCTCTCCTTTCACCCCCTCCCTAAAAAGTAAGAATTGTGATGCAATCATATAAAACATATTTCCATATTCCATAAAACATTTCCAAAAGAAGAAATACACCAAAAGGAATAAAAATCATGAAAAAAGACAAAGGAAGTAAAAATAGTATGCTTCAATCTGCATTCAGATACCATCAGTTTTTTTTCTCTGATAGCATTTTCCCTCATGAGACCTTTGGAAATGTCTTGGATCATTGTATTGCTGAGAAGAACTAAGTCTGTCACTGTTGATCTTTGCACAATCTTGCTATTATTATGTACAATGTTCTCCTGGTTCTGCTTACCTGATTCAACATCAGTTCATTTAAGTCTTTCCAAGTTTTTTTTTTCTGAACTTCACCTGCTCATCATTTCTTATAGCACAAAAGTATGCCTTTACATTCATAGCCATTCCCCAATTGATGTATATCTAGCTCCTGAATTTCCAATTTTTGCCACCACAAAAAGACTTGCTATAAATATTTTTGTTTATGTAGATCCTTTTCCCTTTTTTGTTATCTCTTTGGGATATAGACCTAGCAGTGGGATCCAAGGTATGCAGTCCTGATGAATGTTGCTTTACAATATAGTTTGAGATGTGGTACTGCGAGGCCATCATGCTTTGCATTTTTTTCATTATTTCCTTTGATATTTTTGACCTTTTGTTCTTCAAGATTAATTTTGTTATTATTTTTCTACCTCTGTAAAATAATTTTTGGCAGTTTGATTGGTATGGCACTGAACAAGTAAATTAATTTGAATAGATTTGTCATTTTTATTGGCTTGGTCTACCCATGAACAATTGGTGTTATTCCATTTGTTTAGATCTTACTTTATTTGTGATTTCTTTTTTAAAGACCTCCTGATTCCGATCACTTAGAGTGACTCATCTGTACAATGGTCCTGGCCATAAACTTGTTATTTGAAGGGGGAAACCCTAGCTCCCCACTTTTCAGCTAGTCTCTATTTCAAGTTCTATCTTTGATCCATAATTCTATTGGTTTTCTGGAAGAGTATTTTCTTTCCTTTTATGTGTTCTTAGTATGTTTCCTGTACAAATCACACTTTATTAAATACTATCTTATTTTTAATTCCCCTCAGGGAAGAAAAAGGAGGAGAAAGAGAAGAAGGGGAGAGAAAAATAAAATGGGAGAAAGGATGAGAAGAATCAGGGAAAAAAGGAAGAATTATTTTAAAAGCTAAAAGTAGCCACTGATTCTATTGCTTTTGACAGGGGTCAAGTTTTGATTTGTCACAGAAATGAACTTTATGAAAATTGTAAGGCTTGACCTAGGAAAAAAACCTTAAAAAGACCATCTTGACCCTTCCCTCTTAATTTTTAAATGAGAAAATGGGACCTAAAGAATTTAGTAATTTATGTGAGGGGACATAGCCTTGTAAATAGAGGGATGAGATTCAAGACCAGGTCCTCTGACTACAAACTCCACATGCTTTCTGCAGCGCCATGCTTCCTCTCCTAAGCCAATGGTCTCACGTTCTCCTCTCGCACTCGTTCCGACCATGATTGTCTGGTTTGAGGGTATTCTCTAAAAGTATAGGAGAATCAGGACACATGGGCTTAGCCACGCCACGAACCGCTATGTGGCTTCATGTTATGCTGCTCATTGGAAAAGGCAGCTAGACTGGTACAAAGTCTGCTGATGTTCTCAGGCATTCTTAAACGTGCTGGTTGTGCTGTGTAAAAGCATTAAGATGTAGCCACATCAGCCTCAGACATCAAAGGTCTATAATCCAAGCTTTTAACTTCCTAGTGAGTTAAACATCAGTGCGTTAAATTGCCGGCATTTTTGCCTACATATATATTTGCTCCTTCAAATGGCTCGAATTCAAGCTACTTGCAAAGTAGCAAATGATCTCTCTTCTTTTACTTTTTGTTCTTGGGTTAGTAGTTTGAGAATTATCTAATCTCCTTTTTGCTATTCTCCCTAATTAAAGAAATGGATAGTTTTTATTTTTCTGGTAATGAATGAACACGGGCATCTCGCTGGCACAGTGGATAGAGTGCTAACCTGAGTTGAGAGGCCCTGAGTTCAAATCCAGCATCAGACATTTGCATGACTCTCGACAATTTCCTCATCCTGTAAAAATGAGCTGGAGAAGAAAATGGCAAACTCTTATTGGTTTTTTTGCCAAGAAAGAGGATTTTCTTTCTCCTCTCCTAAAGGGCTATATTTGTTTCTTTGTTCTGTTATACTTAAATTTCCTATTTCTGGCTGACCTGTATAATCATGCTTCTTCTCTGCATATGGCACAGGAATTTTGACTTGGACATCTTTCTGCATGAGAAAGGAAGACCGAGGAAAAGGAATGGAAGTTTTTCCTAAAAGGTAGGTCAACGGGGGAGGTAAGTTCTCTGAGTGCATTGCAGTCCTTCCATGATCCCAAAATCCAGAGCTTGGGAGAGCTGGTTTGGAGCAAAAATGGAACTCAATTAATCCTTGCCATCTGAACTGGATAACTTATCTTCTTTACAGGATACAGCTTTGAAACTCTCTTCCTGGAGCCATGCCGTCCTGATTGGCAAATGAGGGAGCATAATCTCACAAAGCCTGCTAGGTTTAGCCAACCCCAGACCATACCTAGCTTCCTGTGCCATCTGGCCTTAAAGCCCAACCCTCTTCTCAATGCTAACCATCTACCCTGCTGCTCTGAGAGCTAGAATCTCATCAATATACTATTGATCTTGGAAAGGGCACATCATTCCACTCCCTTGTGGATCCACTCACCATCTCTCATATTTTCAGAGCCAAATGCCCTTTTCTGGCCTCCAGCCTTCCACATGAGTTGTCTCCCCTAATTAGAACATAAGCTCCTAAGGAGAAGAGATTGTCTCACTTTCATAGTTTTTACAACATGTTTAATCTAGTGCTTGGTCAAAAGCAAGTGTTTATTAAATATTTATCTTCCTCATTCATTCAGGGCTGGAAAGAAACTTAGGGGTCGGTCATCTATTCTAGCTCCCTCCTTTTACAGATGAGCCAAATGAGGTCAAAGTGATAAAAGACTTGCCCGAGGTAGAAAGTGGCAGAACTGAAATTCGGAGCCAGGGCTTTGGATTCCAAGTTCTGTGCTCTCTTCGCTGCTCCATACTGATTCCCTGTTCTTTATAGGCAATGTCATTTTGGATGTGTCTATATGGCACAAAGGAAAGAGTAGATTTGACAATTATCAGGTTACAGTCAAATCTCATTAATGGAGGATCTGGAAAATTCACAAAATCTGAGCTGGGTCAATAGTTTCCATTTATATATTACCAGTAACAAAAAGCCTTGCTAAGCTGAATGAACAAAATTGAAGGGAAAATGCTTAAATTATCTAAGAAAACAGCTTTCAAACACTTTTGAAGCATAAATGGGTATGCTAATTACAAATCATTCTTACTCAATTATTATTAAAGTCAAGCCCGGGACCTCCAGAAATCAACTCTTTGTTTATCTAATTTGAGTTACTGGAAAGTAATTAAACTTGATTTCTTTGAGAATATACTCTGAAATTCAATCTTTTGACTAATTCAGATTGGCTCACTAAATAGTCTTAACTAATGTGCTTTGGCTATAAATTGATCGTCAAACTGAATCACCCTAAAGACAGAGCAATCTGAATGAGCTCTCTTCATTAATTCAATTAACTGAGTAATGGTTAAATATCGGCTACATTATCTGCTGTGGAGACCCATCCTATAATTCTGAGAAGGATAAAAAAATATCTTGGAACAGTGCCTTTTTTTAGAGGGGGAAGGAGAACTTATCCCCCTTGACTGAGACTGGAATGGCAGACACAGACCTTCTCTAAGCTAAAGGCAAGGGATATGAGTCACCAGGAACTTCTGGTTCAATAAATTCTTGGAAAAAGACTTCCAGATCCTTTCACCTTTATACTGAGAACATCTAGTACCCTGTCCCTCCTGAGCGATGGCTGCTTAATAAATGCTTGTTGAATAAAGGAATAAATGAATGAACTTGAAACTAAGAGGCTGGGGGTTGAAGGGAAAAGATGGGAATTGCAGCTGCTTTGCCTCAAAATACCTGGCACCTATTTACCTTCATCATGAGGAAGCAATTACATGATTGACATAAAATGTGAGACAGTTTCCTGCTGCTTTAGGGGTTTCTTTGCAAGGTCCAAATGGAAAAATGTATGGTAAAGGGAAGGAATAAGGTTTGGAAAGAGAATTTTCTGCTATTACTTTGCTGTGAATTGGAGAAATTTGGGGGGGAGTGGGGGGAGAGGAGAAGCGCTTAAGGAAAAAAATAAGCATTTATTAAGCCCCTACTCTATACCAGTATACCAAGCACTTTACAAACATTTTTTCTTCATTTGATCCTCACAACTACCATAGGAAGTAGATGTTATTATGATCCCCATTTTACACGTGAGGAAACTGAGTCAGGGATTAAGTGCTAGTCAGTGAGGCTAGATTTGAACTCAGATCTGCCTGACCCCAAGCTCAGGACTCTACCCATTTATTCAATAAATGTTTATTAAGCACCTAATATGTGCCAGATACTATGCAAAAAGATAAGACACAGGTCTTGCCCTCAAAGATCTTGCAATTCAGTGGGGAAACAACATGCAGACGAGTGTTTACAAAGCAAACTTCCCCAGGAGCCATTTGCTCCCAATTCAGTTTCTTTGCTGAATATTTAACTTCTGAACATTCTACCGCAGGCAGGTCTTGTAGCAAGTGTGGCTGTTGTTCTTCGTAAATAACCCCTTCACATGTTAAGATGGAATAGCACCTTCCAGATGCATTTTGAATTTCTCCTTAATGGCCTATAAGAAAGACTGGAATCATAGGATTACAGATTCAAAACTGGGAAGGATGAAATGCTCACCATTTTTTAAACCTCACCCCCTAAGGGCCCTCCAGGCTCTGCTCTGGGCCCTCTCTTTGCTGACCTCATCAGTTCCTGAGGCATCAATTATCATCTTTTTGCAGATAGCACCCAGATCTATACATCCAGCCCCAGTCTCTCTCCAGAGCTCTGGTTTCTCATTATCAACTCCCTATTAGACAAAATAGATATTCCGCAGATCGCTCCAACTCCACATGAACAAAACGGAACTTATCTTCCCCCCAGAACTCAGCCCTCTTTCACACTTTATTTTTTTAATAAATTTTTATTTTAAAAAATAAATTCTTATTGATGCCTTTTACTTATGTCTCAGCTAAATTTCCCTTGAATAATCCTGTTTGCCTCAGGTCTCTCATCTATAAATGAATTGGAAAAGAAAATGGCAAACCATTCCAATATCTTTGCCAAGAAGACCCCAAAATTGTCATGAAAAGTCGAATATGACTGAAATGACTGAGCAGCAATTCTCCCTCCTTCACTTTTCCTAAGAGTCCTCTCTTATAGCAAAGAATCTTTTAAATAAAAGAAGTAGAGGAAGAAGGAAAATATTTCAGCAAACTAATTTAGTACACATGCAAAAAAAAATCAACAGTATATATACAATGCTTTACCCCCATGGACCCCTCCACATTTGCAGAGGAGTAGAAGGAAGCATTTTCCCCATAGCTCTTCTTTAGGCTTTTCCTTTGAAATTTTACGACTTTAATTTTTGATTGTTTTGTAGTCGTGCAATAGCTCAGATTTATATAGTGCCTTCCAGTTCTCAGAGTACTTGACGCAGAGAAGAGTGGTTTGGGCACTTGCCCAGACCACCCACAATGGCCTCCCCCACCTGGTAGGTGCTTGGGACTTGCTCCTGGGGATCCAGAGAGCTGGTTTGTGTGTGGACATTGTGTGCTGGCCCACCAGCTGGCCGCAGCGGCCTATTTCCTTTGGCTGGGTAGCTAGAACTGCCTGTGCTTTAGGAATACCTGACTGAGGACAGGCTCTCACTTTTTCCTGCCAACATCCAGACATGAGGGGAGAAGGAGGAAGGGCCTGAGGGCCACCTTTCTCCCCCCGTGGGTCAGAAGGCCCTAACAAGCAGCCTTGGGGGCTGAGTCTGTTTTTGTGCTTTTCAGTTCTAAGAGGAGGGGAGAACATCTCTGACGAGGGAGCTTGAGCTAGAGGGATGATGGAGCTGGGGCTGGAGGTTGCAGCCAGCCCTAAAAAACAAGGCTCTGTCTTAGGATTTCAACTTGGTGGACCTCATGTAAGATATGTAACAAGGAGGTTAAGGGGTGAATCAAATTCACCTCTTTTCCCCAAAGACCAAAGTGGTAGAGGAGGATTATGCTCCAAGGTTACAGGAGACATGTTTACATCTCTAGGAGATAATCCTATGTAAAAGCTAATGAGATGCTAAGTGATTAAATGGAATTGGGTGCCAGTCACTAAAGGAAGAAACTCTAAGTGGGGGCTTGAGTGCATGGCAAAAAACCCCAAAAAACAAATTTCTCAACCCCTTCAGAGTACCAGAGAACACTGGAGTGGGCGATGGAGAGGAAATATAATAGACCTGACCCTTCAAGGGGGGCCAGACAAAGCCCATGCTAACTTGATTCATTTTTGATTGCTTTGTGGTGGTAGTTCAATAGCTAGTGTTTATATAATGCTATAAAACAAACCTGTGGGGTAGTATTATTCCTATTTTACATATGGAAAAACCAAGACTTGAAGAGGCCAGAATCCCACAGCTAGTAAGGAGAGGTGAGTTGACTCCAAGCCCAGCGCTCCATCTGCCATCCGCCCAGCGCTCTGTTCTTTCCTTGGACGTTACTGGCATGGTGTTCATTGTTTTCCCCCGCCCCCTCACTTTGCCTTAGTTCATCTACATCTTCCAAGGACATTTCTTGCAAGGACACCTCACTCCTTTCAGTCCCCCAGTTTCACAAAGTTGTCTAACTTCTCACCCCGCGCCCCCATCCAATCAGTTGGCAATTCTCCTTCCACAACATTCTTTGCATCCATGGCTCTCCATCCCACTCTAGGTCATCAGCTCATCCCCTCTCACTTGGGCTCTCACAGTGACCCCTTAATTGGGCTGCTCACGACGGCTTTTTCCCTCTCCAGCGCATCCTCCACAAGGTGACTTTCCTAAAGCCCAGGTCACGGCAGGCTGGGATCATAAACCGAAGCCCGAAGGGACCTCAGAGGCCTCTAGCCCTCATTTTGTGACCAAGGAGACCAAGACCTATGAACTAAGAGCCTGGCTTGCCCAGGCTCCCATAGGTAGCAAAGGCAGGGCCAGTAGCTGACGCCAGGCTCTCCACGGGTCTTCGGCGTGCTTATCCACTGCTCCACGCTGCCTGAACAGGTCTGTGTGCTCCAAGCCTCCGCCTTGGGGATCAAACACAAAGTCTTTTCTCTTAAAGCCTTCACCACCTGCCCCCCATGGGCCTTTCCAGGCCGTTTTGTCCTACTGCCCCCAGGCGTGACCGGTTTAGCCAGACTTTTCTCGCTGTTCCTCCACATGTCCTTCCAGTCTCCTTTGCACAGGCTGACCCCCGTCCTCTTCACCTTCACCAGGCACAGGTCCTCGTTTCCTCCCAAGCTCAGAAGCCCCTTCTCCACGAATCATCTTCCCCTAGCTGCTGTCTCCATCTCCTCAGATGCCCCTTTGGGGGCACGTGTTTTGTTTATAGTCTTAGTTATTACGTAGGTGCTATGTCCCTGCCCTGGACTGATTTAATATTTGTCTTTGAATCCTCGGCCCCTGGCACAGGGCTTGGCAGATGGGGGGCTTAGGAAAAGATGCTTGCTTGCTGGATCTCATCCCCTTCTTCCTACCAGGAAAGTGCTTTCACAAGATCACCCAGGGAGGTTCTCTGCCTTGATCTACCGTCCAGGGAGGCTGTCACAGCCTGAGCAGTAACAGTCTCAAAATGCCACAGGGAGCTCTTTTGGTAGGGGAGAGAAGGAGAATTTTCCTAGGGGTCAGTGAGGCTCTTGGGATGTCCTCAGGGGCCACTGGTCGAGCCTCCAAGTGGCAGCGGTGGGTACCATCCTGTCCATTCAAGGCCAAGGTTATGATACAGTGGAAAGAGTACAGCTTTAGTGTCCAAAGGACCAAGTTCATGTCCCATTCCCTCCATTTACTACCTGTATAATCTGAGGCAAATCATTAAACTCTCCCAGCCTCCTTGGCAAACAAAACCTGGGATCGTGTGAATCTGGTTTTCTCCAAGGCTCCTCTTGGCTGCCTTGTTGACTTCTGGGGGCCCCGTGCTCTTAAAAGTCTTTGGGGCTTTTAGTGAAAGAAAAAATTTCAATATGTGCTGGGATGAAAAAAAAAAGCACATTAAACTTGAAGCTTTCATTAATCAGGGCCTGACAGAGCCAAAGTGGAGCTTTCATTGCCTCTGGGCAACATCTGCAAAAACCCAGGAAACAAAAGGATGGAAGAGCAGGCTTGTTGGCAGCCTTTGCTCCATTATGACCACCGTATGTAGGGTTTCATAGGCAACATAATTAATTGCCATTTCAATAAACATTTGCAAATCCTGTTAACCTTATTAAGTGTTTGGAGTAGGAGTGAAACCTGAGCACATTTCCAGAGATAGGGTACAAATGGAGAGGCAAAGTGAATTTATGTCCAGCTCAACCAATCTGTGTTTTTAAGTTCTTTCTGCATGTATCATGGCAAAGATATAAAACCCACCTGACATCTGTAGTCTTAACCTTGGCAGTTTTCCATGACTAAATAATGTATGTGTTTCTTTGTATTGGAAGCAGCCAGGAAAACTGTAATGAACTGAAAAGATAATGTGAAATTTCTCTGGTTGAATGAAATATAGTCAACTAGCTAGAAGAAAGGGCAGCTCACTGCAACAAACTCTGTTCTGTCTGTGCTATCAGTGGGAGAGTTGTAAGTAGAGTGGGATAAGCAGAGATTTTGCTCAGAGAGCCAAGATTTAGAAGGTACTAATGGTACCTGTCAATGACTCTCAAAAGAGGAGAAAGAACTGAATTTAGCAGTCATTTAGCAAATATAATTTGAGCCCCCTTCTAGAGCTCACGCTCAAGTGAGTTCCTTTCTATCCTGTCCCCTCTTCACTGTGCATATTGCTTCCAGTAAGCTCAAAAACTGCTTGGTTGTGGTTCTGATGGATGAGAACTTTTTTTTGTCTGATATGTTTTCATATCACTGTACAACAATCAGGTTTGATCTCACTCATGTTTATAATAATTCTTGGTGTGTTCTTTTCAATGTATTTCTCAAAAGAACTGTGGGATGTTAAGAGTACTTTGGATCATCATCACACAAGATCAAATACAATGGCACTGGATATTCTAATTTCATCCTGAGAAAATCCTTCATATATCTCAAGTCTTTGTCTTATTGATACTTGGCCTCCACAGTCAGAAACCTAGAAAAGTGGTTTTGTTGGAAAATGGTTTTGTGTAGTCTTAGATTCTCAGTTTAAAAAAAAGAGTTTTCAAAATCTTTCATTTTCTCCTAAATCCAGTTCATTAATTACAGAATATCTATGAGATCATTTAGGGCCAGTCATTCCCCTCTGTGCACCTCCATTTCCTCATCTATAAGATGAAAGGAGTCGGACTGGATTAAATGATATCTGAAATTCAAAAAAAAAAGAATATCTATAGGTTTTTCTATTCTTTCCATCATGTCCTCATTCGGGATTTTCTTGACAAAGTTACTGGAATGCTTTGTTATTTCTTTCTTCAGTTCATTTTATGGATGAGAAAACTGAGGCAAACAGAGGTAAGTGGTTTGCTCTGGGTCACATAGCTAATTAGTTTCTAAAATTGGATTTAAACTCAGATCCTCCTGACTCTAGACTGGACACACTATCCACTGTGTGCATAGCTAGCTGCTAATCTAAGAGGAAAGGCAAATATTACCCCCTGCTTTATCAACATGGAAACTGAAGTCCAGAATATCTGAAAAATGGCTGCATTTGGTTCAAATCCAAATCCTGCTACTTACTTACTAAATTGGTCAAGTTACAATCTCTCTAGATCATCCTTTCTTCATCCATAAAATAAAAGGGACTCTGAGATCTCTCACAACTCTGAATCTAAGACTTGACTCTGAGATCTCTTACAACTCTGAATCTAAGACTTAACCAACTCATGGTTACCTCACAGTGAACCTCCACATCTCCTGGCTCTGTTGGTCAGTACTTTTCCATGTCTTTTCCAAAATTGATATCTAACTCTGCCATAAATCAGGGGAAAGAGACTAAAAGATGCATAGCTGAGAATCAATTTGATTAACCTTTAGGAAAATCCAATTCAGGAACTCAGCCACTCAGGGCACACCTTTGTTTTTGCTATTTAAGAACATTAGGACTGCCATCCTGAGTCAGTTTGGGAATACAATGTGAAAGGGCTGCCTGTTAGAATGCTAAACTCAGAAAGTTAAGAGTGGTTTCCTAACTTGTTCAATTTTCTGTTAACAACCAAAATCCTGAAATTTTTAAAAGAAGAATAATGATCATTCAGAGCCAGCTATATTTAACAATTCTAATATCTGTAGCAAATTCAGTTGAGAGGGAAAGGGATGTGAAGGAAACCTTAGGAAGTATAACCCTGTATAAGACAATACAAGACACTATCCTATGGTTGGGGAGACCAGCCTCTATGAAAAGCCATCACGGGACATCATTGCTATAGGAATAAGCAGGGTAAACCTGGGTTGGGGAGCTCACCTGGGATGTGGAGGTAGTTATCATCTGGTTGACTTCTATTTTAATGAGTTATTTTTACTAGGTGCCAAACTCAGTTATTTTTATTTGCTGAAATATTGGATTGCCCTCCATACTTCCTGGAACAAGCTCCCACTGTTCTATAGTTATAGATCTAAATCAATCAATATACACTTATTGAACACATATTATATGTCTGTACTAGGTATTGTACTAGGTATTGTACTCACTATCAATTTTTCATATGTCTAAATAAAGTTAAATCTTGATGGACCATTACTTTTAAGATGTCCCCTTCTGCACAATTTTCATTAACAAATGATAAATTCATTCAGATCATAACCTGGCTTGTGAGAAAAACTAAGACGGCGATATAAGAAGCACGGTACAGGCGTCCCGAGCCCTAGATCTTTAAAAATCTACCTTTCTGCTACTTTAGGAGGCAGAGTTGAAGCTTGGAGTTTTTCACTCGCCCCACCCACAACTGCCAAGATGCAGAAGTCTCTTCTGAAACATTGGACGTTCTCTTTGTCCTGGTAAAAATCAGAATAATTGCAATGGACATTTCTGTCACATTCTAAATTTTGCAATGTCTCAGAGTCATAACTAGCTGCTACTGTGCTTGAAGCAAATTTGGAGCAACACAGAAGGAGCCCAGGGGCTTCTCTCACATTGGGAAAAGGGAAGCCTGTGTCTCAGAGTCCCCACTTGTGTGGAAGGGAGGTCCTGGGTGGTAAGGGAGAAGGGTGGACAGGGAAGTTGGGGAGTCAGGAAGATAGCAGTGACTACTACAAACACACGCACTGGACATGTCAGTTGGGTTTGTAGTTATTGTTATCATCCCTCTTTTGCCAATGAGGACAAATAACATCATTTAGAGCAATTATGTGACTTGTCCAGAGTCATACCAAAGCAGAGCCTCCTTCCTCCCGGGATGAAGCTCCGCTCCTCCTCTGCCCATCATCCCTGAGCCCATCCGCTTGCTGAAAGGCAAAGCAGCCCCTATCTGTGCTCCACAGCGGTCCTTCTTCTCAAAGAGAGCAAGATGACATCACTGTGTTGGTGTCAGGGTACCGATGTTGGGCAGAGCTTCTGCAGATGTTGTATCGATGTGAGCTCATGGGAGGAGGACTTTTACCTGAGGAGGAGGAGCAGGGACCTCCCAAGCCACAGGTTCATGATGGCAAAGACCTTTTGTTTACAACAGATCGTTATTTATGTCTAAAATAAAAAATCAGAGTTTATAAGCTAATAATAGTGATAAAATGGATATAAAATCTCTCCAGCAAGAGCAATTTGGAATTATGCTCAAAAAGTTATCAAGCTGTGCATACCCTTTGATCCAACAGTGTTTCTACTGGGCTTATACCCCAAAGAGATACTAAAGAAGGGAAAGGAACCTGTATGTGCCAAAATGTTTGTGGCAGCCCTGTTTGTAGTGGCAGGAAACTGGAAAATGAAAGGATGTCCATCAATTGGAGAATGGCTGGGTAAATTGTGGTATATGAATGTTATGGAATATTATTGTTCTGTAAGGAACGACCAGCAGGATGAATACAGAGAGGCTTGGAGAGACCTACATGAACTGATGTTGAGTGAAATAAGCAGAACCAGGAGATCATTATATGCCTCAACAACGATACTGTTTGAGGATGTATTCTGATGGAAGTGGATCTCTTTGATAAAGAGAGCCTTAATTGATCAAAGATGGACAGAAGCAGCTACACCCAGAGAAAGAACACTGGAAATGAATATAAACTGCTTGCATTTATGTTTTTCCTCCCGGGTTATTTCTACCTTCTGAACTCAATTCTCCCTATGCAACAAGAAAACTGTTTGGTTCTGCACACATATATTGTATCTAGGATATACTGCAACCCATTCAACATGTAAAGGACTCTTGCCATCTGGGGGAAGGGGTGGAGGGAGGGAGGGGAAAAATCGGAACAGAAGTGAATGCAAGGGATAATGCTGTAAAAAATTACCCTGGCATGCGTTCTATCAATAAAAAATTATTAAAAAATTAAAAAAAAAATCTCTCCAGCATCCACTGGGGAAAAACATGCCAAACAATAAAAAGAATAGTGTCCAAATTGGCTGGTCTCCCTTGAGAAGCGACGAGTCCCTAGCATTGTACTGTTGATAGTAGGCCTTTGATAAAAATATCTGAGACGGGAAGTATGGTGATTTCTCCATAGGGACCCGAGTGCAGAGTTCGAAAACAAGGGGAGCTGTACCCAATTTTGATAGACCAACATGTTTTACTAACCCACCTGAGAGGGCTTCCCCAAAGGACAAAACAACAACAAAATCTATTTTGATTTTTCCTGCCCCTTAAGTCTTATGCTCAGAACCACTGAAGATAGATGAGTTAGCTTGGGCCTGTAAAGGGTTGGAATTTGGGTTTAATCCCAGCACTTACTCATCTCCAATGTAGAGTTTGGGCCAGACCTCGTTGACATGGGTGTATTGGGGACTGCCCTTCCAAAAGAGACGCTCCAGCTCAAAGGCCCCCGGCGTGATGTACTCGTCATCTGATTCTTCTTTGCTGGACCCCAGAGTCTTGTTCAGACTGGTCTTTGACTGCCGGGAAGTCATCGTTTTGCTAAGAGATTTCTTGGTTCTCTTCACAGGCTATCAAGACAAAAGAAGGGGAATGGCGCTAGTAGGACACCCACCAATGGAAAATCGCGTTCAGAAAAGGTACGAGGCGAATCTGGGTGGGGGAGGCTGAACTTGAAAGCTAGAAAGGCTCTGCCCCAACTTGGTTTGCCCCTTCTTCTCCACCTACTGAGTCATCCAGGTTTGGAGTCTAAATAAACAAGGAAGGCCATTATTGGCAGTTGAACAGTGTTTTCTAAACATTCCAGGCTCCCCCTCAGTACAAGGGCATTAGAGACCTCATTTGCATAATAGAACTTAGGCTGAAACTTATACCCAAGAAGGCTTAGAGGGTACCCACTCTCTCCAGCTTTTATTTTTGTTTCTGCTACTTCTTCAAACTGGAGGAGACTCCACGGCTCAGCCCCAAATAACCCAACTTTCTCTATCTGCAGTAAGTACACAAAGAGAGAAAAATGGGGAAAAAAAGTGACTTTTAGGCAACAGACATTTATTAAGCACCTATTATGTGCCAGACAGCAAACTGAAAGTCTTTTTTTTTCTCAGGATAGTTCACCTAGGAAATATTTTATGGGGGTCTGAGAAACCAAACAAATAGCTAAAAGGAAATCCTGTTGTGGGTTAGTTTTTTTTTGTTGTTGTTTTTTTTTTTTTTTTTTTTTTTTTTGGTTTATTTGTTTGTTTTTGTCGTTGTTTTTATGTCAGTTCATTCAGATTGTTGATTTTTTCCTCTGGCATATTCGTAATTCAACTTTTCAGTTACTTTCTGCATTCCAAGGAAACAAACCTAATTTTCAGACAGAAAACCTGTTTAAATGTCCTTGTCAGGTCAACGCAGGGCTGGGGACTGAGTATGAAGTCTGCCGTTTATTTACTTTATGATCTTGGATCACTCAACCTTTGTACATCCTAAAAGTTTTATCATCTGGAAAAATGAGGGTATTGGATTCCACAACCCTTAAGGAACTTTTCAGCTTGAAATTCTGCATGTTTGTGTAATATCACTCATATCACCAGAGAAAAGCTGTTTCCCCAATCACCAACTTCCCTCCAATCCTTACCTTGGTGGGATAGCAGGTCAGCCCCTCAGCTAGAGTTTTCTGGCAAGTAATAATGTTCTTCACTGCACAAGAGCTGAGCTCTGCGTGAATAAGGAGCCCTTCCTTCAGCCATAAACCTTTGGGGAGAAAAGGAAGAATCGTAAGGTTCTGTGATATGTTGAGCACCGGTTACTATTCACCAGGCACTGAAAGGCATAAGTAAAGGGTTGGTAGGAAATATGACTGAAAAAACGAGCAAGTTTTTGTCATTTAATTGAGGTTAGTATGGAGGGCAGTTTGGATGAGGGATACCTTTCTTAAGGGTTTGTACCTGTTTCCACCTGGCTGAGAATGTAACCTTATCTTCCTCTTCCCTGTTCTCTCCAGTCTATGTAGGAAGAATTTGACAGAATCTCTAATTATATCTCTATTGAGAAAATGGAGCTATATGGGCAATAGATTTATGTGAATTTGTAACTGGCTGAATGACTGTACCCAATGAATATCAGTCAGCCTTGCAAGGAAGGACCTATAGAGAATGGGCATCCAATTTTGTCCTTAGCTTTGTTTTGGTTGATGTTTTAATAAACACCATTGTCAATGGCATAGACTCAATTCAACAAATACTGATTAAACACTTACTATTTGCCAAGCATGATACTAGACCTGGGGATTCAGAAATAAAAATGCAACAATCCCTGCCTTTAAGGAGAGCGTTCTATCGGAAGGAAACAATATCTGTGCAGAAAATTAAATACAAAATATACAAAGTGATTTCTGAAGGGAGGACAGAGATCTAAAATGAAGATAATTTGTTAACATGCTCCTGACTTTGAGCCCTTTCACTTACTGTCCTCTGGTCCTGGAATGCCCTTCTTCCTCATCTCTACCTCCTGGCTTCCTTCAAGTCCCAGCCAAACCCTATCTTCTGCAAGAAACCTTTCGTGCTGTCCTTCAACATCCCCTTGGAGACTGCCTCCAATTCACCCCATATGTGTTTGTATGAACATAGTTGTTCATATACTGTCTTCTTTATAATACTTTGAACTTCTTAAAAGCAAGGACTTGTTTGGGGCCTTTATTTGTGTTTTAGCTCCATACCTGACACATTGACTAATGGAGAACAGGAAGTCTAGGACGTTCAGTGGAAGGCCAAGATAATATGGGATCAAAAACATGGTTATCAAAATTGTAGACTGTATGAAATCAGGAATAGCTAACACATAGGAGGAAAGAAGACTCAAAAAGATGTTGATAGACTAAGACAGTGGACCCAATTTAATAATTAATAGAAAGAAATGCAAATTCCTGCCCTTTGGTTAAGAAAAATCAATTTTATAAGTATGAGACAAGGGAGTGGTAGCGTAGTAAAAAAAAACCTGGAAAGATTCACCATACCCTTTCTCATTATGAGTATTTTCTTCCAATAATGATGCTATACTGTATTTTGTGGTTCTACCTCCTTCCCTGACCTCCCAGTTTACCCCGTTAAAAACATCAACCATCATCAGAGCTGGTACTAAAGGCTTTGGAAGGTCCCCTACTTCCCAAACTAGCTATTCAGGAGCATAGAACATGAGACCAAGACTAGATTCCTGTATCTGGAACCCATGTCCTGATTGGACTCCAGCCCCAACAAAGCTCCTTGGGATCTTTCCTGTGGCAGCACAGGTGGTGTACAAAGGACATTGTATTGAGCCTTGGAACAATGAACCTCACGCAAATCACATTAAACCAAACCAGTCACTTAACCTCCCAGTGTTCTTGGCAGTGCTCTAAAACTATAAATTAAATTGGTAGGGAGTTTTCTCACTTGGGAGTTGTTTTTGTCACAAAAGTAATGGTATCCCAAAAAGTTTCAAACTTTAATAGCTTTAAACTGCACAGAAAATTTATATCAATTAATTAGTTTTTAAAATTTTTATTAAAGCTTTTTACAAAACAAATGCATGGGTGATTTTTCAACATTGATCCTTGTAAAACCTTCTGTTCTAAATTATCTCCTTCCCCCCAACCCCTCCCCTAGATGGCAGGTAGTCTAATACATGTTAAATATGCTAAAATATATGTTAAATCATATATACATACATACACACACATATTTATACAGTTATCTTGCTGGACAAGAAAAATCAGATCAAAAAAAATTGAAAAAGAAAACAAAATACAAGCAAACAACAACAGAAAAAATGAGAATTCTATGTTGTGATCCCCACTCAGTTCCCACAGGCCTCTTTCTAGGTATAGATGGCTCTCTTCATCACTGAAAAATTGGAATTGGTTTGAATCATCTTGTTGTTGAAGAGAGCCATGTCCATCAGAATTATCAATTAATTTATATAAATTAAATCATAGGTCCAGTCCTTATCCCTGTTCATTGAAAAGTTGGCATATAATTTGCTTGTTATGGTCATTCAGTCATTTTTTAGTGTTATTACACTAAGGTTAAGGATTTTTTCCCAATGTTTTTGATACCTTCCCTTCTTTCATAGATACCTTGGGAACTCTCGGCAGACTCAGAATTTTCTGCTATATTTATTTACTCGGTTGAATCCAGCTGCTTCTTCCATCTTGGTTCTCTTCAGAACTATTTCCATCTCTTTGGGTAGCTCATCTGGAAATCTGATGGAAGTATCTACCATCTTTTCAAACCCCTACTGATTATCCAAAGAGATTGCTGAGGTGCATATTATTGAGACAAGGAAGGTCTGGGGAGAATGGATTAAATGTCATTTTCCCAAACCTCAGTCTCCTTCCCTTGCCAACATTACCCTCTATGGGGTCATATCTCCCACTCTATGTTGTGTATAGGGCGGGGGAGGAGAGTGAAGGAGGATGAAGAGGAGAAAAGAGAAATTTCCCCATCCCAGTGACTGAAACACTCAGCTTAATTTCCAGACAGAATAGGAAGTAATGTGGTTTAACCAAAACAGGATGGCATGCATTGGAGTTCTGGAACTCATTACTATCAAGTGTGGGGGAATATGAGGGAGGAGGGGAGCAAATCTTATAGCTATCCAGAAACCGCAGACCTACAATTCCATCTTAAAAGTTGCTCTGTATGAATCCCACTGAGCAGCTCCCAAAACTCTGACTTCCAGAGAGTCAAGTAAAGGTTTCTTTCCTGAAACATGGCAAAATTAGAAAGGGAATCAACTGGTTTTGTTTGGTTTCCATAGAATGAATCTACACTTTATGAATGGTCCAAAGAGCTTGATCCTCTATGGGCAATGGACAAATATCATAAGAGAAAGACACATCTGGAAAAAGCCTTGAGGTTGCTATTATCTCTCCACACATCAGGACTTGGTCTTAAGAAACTACATTGCAGCTCTAAAGGTTGCTCTGTGAGCATGTTTTCTCAGTGACTTCTGTGGCCATGTTTTTCCCTTCTTGGAATTTCTCTTCTCTCTGGTATCATCCTTTTTCAGTTCCTACCTTTTGGACCAATTTCTCTCTGAATCTTTTGTTTCCCCCTGCCCAACCTCCTGACTATGAACACTTCCCAAGGTCAAATCCTTGTCCCCCTTCTCCTTTTCTCAATGTACTGATCATCTCTCAATCCCTGCTATCACATCTCCAGTCCCTTGTCACTTCCCACCTAAGAACCTATATATCCATTTGCCTTCAGGTCATCTACAAGGGGGTCCTTCCATAATCTCAAAATCATCATGCACCAAACAGAGCCTATCCTTGTTAGGATAAAGTAGCAGCTGATCGGGTGCTTATTTTAAAAAAAATTTATTGGGTTTTAATGTTTACTGCAAAAGCATACAGTGGATAATGGACAGTGCACTGAACCTGTAATCAAGGAGACCCGGGTTCAAATTTGTCTTTTCAGTCTACTCTCTGACCAGCAGCTACAACTTAACCCCAGCTGACTTTCCAATTTTATTATGTACATTACTACTCCTTCCTGCACTCCACAGTCAGACCAACATGGCCTTTCTAGAGACCCTTATATGCAATACTCTCTCCTCAGACTTTGCACAGGCTATCTGTCCACCTTGCCTAAAATGCACTTCCACTACCCCTTTGGCTGTGGAATCCATCATTTTCTTCAGAACTTTACCGGGTGCAATCTTCTACATGAAGCTTTTCCTGATTCCCTAAGAACCCCTTCTAAAATTCACCTTGCAAATATTTTATACCTGTTTATTTATGAATATGTCTCTCTCTAATAGAGCATAAGCATCCTGAGGGCAGGGATTGTTGCTTTTTTTGTCTTTGTATCCCCAGTGCCTAGTACTGCGCCTTGTTAATGAATGATTATTGATTAATCAGTTAAGCATTATAAACCTGTTTCCTCATCTGTAAAATGGGGACAATAATATCAGAATTCCCTACTTCACAAGATTGTTTTGACACTCAAATATAATCATGCATCTAAATCACTTTACAAACTATTAAAAGCTATATTTAAAGTCTTTCAAATAGGTAAGTCCAGTGTCCTGACTGTATCGTGTAAACACATTTAAGCGGAAAATCACTTTTAGGAGAACTGGATCTATCCATGTACCAAGCAGGACAAAGCAAATGAGAATAGGCAAGGGGATCTGGTTGCTTAAATCCAGTAATAAAATGAGGGGGGAAAGAAGAAGAGGGAAAAAGAAACTTCTTCTTCTTCTCCATTTCCTCATCTGTACAATGAGAATAATAATCTACCTCAAAGGATTGTTGTGGAGATCACAAAAAAACAATGTGTAGAGAATTTTTATGTCTTAATGTGCTATATAAAGGCTGGCTATTCTTGTTAATTAATTCTGGGACAGTTAGGTGATGTAGTAAATAGAGGAGGACCTGAGTTCAAATTCAACCCCAGAAACTTACTAATTAATTGTATGTAAGTAAGCCACCTAACCCTTATTGCCTCCCAAAAAAAGAATTCTAAAAGTACAAAAGCACAGAAAATTAATTGTGGAAGCTGAGGGCTAGAATGTTGTCTGTAACATCTTAACAAACATAACAAAGTTGAGCTCATATTGATTCATCTCTTTGGTTCCTAACCTAATTTCCTTATTTTTATCAATGGCCTCACCTTTCTCCCCCTCATCCTGGTGTCATTATCTCCTTTTACTCTTCACATCCCATATCCAGGTTGAAGCCCTCTGCTTCTTTCTTTCATGTTCCCTCTGCTCTCAAGGCTTCTTTGAGAACAAAGGAGAAACAACAGCTCTACACCTGTATAACCTTGGACATCTGAAAAGGGAGGTTTGGGAGTCCATAACTGTGAAGAGCCTTTCTGACTCTAGACCCTCTTAATGTATTCTCTGCTCCAGCAGGCCCTTCCCTTATTGGAAAGTCCAGTCTTATTCCTGTTTTCCTTCCTCCCCTCACTTTACTTCTTCATCCTTTTGCACCCAATTTGCATCCTACCTTCTCCACAAGATCTTCTCAGACTCTTTCAGCAACTGTGTGAAGGATAGATTGTAGAGGGGATAAAAGTGGGCTTTAAATCCAGGACCTCCAACTGAAAATCCATTTTTCTTTCCAAAGGTTCAATTTTCCCCTTCTTCAGGGTACCAGCTGATAAGTGAACCAATATAATTCTCCTTCTTGACTTGGCTCTCAAAAGTTATTTCAATCACATATAATCATACTCGTTTGGACAGGACAAGAGTCAGAGACAATCATTCTTGTTTCCCTTAACAATCAATTGTGGATCTGTTATTTGAATCATATTTTTTACTGTAGGTGTTTGGCACGGGGCTCTAGGGTTTCTGGAACCAGAGGATGTTGGTTTGTGCATATAAGCTACTTGGAACTGCTTTCCGTCCCCAATCCCTTACTACCACCCAAGTTGGTCCTGGAACATTCTTTTAAAGAATGGGAAAAATGAAAATGTTATTATGGTTAGGTAAATTCCTTTACTGGAGACAATATTTCTTGAAAGTGAGTGAACTGAGTGAATGAGGGTGGTGGTGAAATATACTCATACATTCATTTTTTTAATTCATTACAGTCAATACTTTTCTTCATACATCTTAAATCTGTAAAGATTATTTCAAATGTGAAAGAAAAGTTGCTCTGAGGCTTTTTTTTTTCCTTTTTTAACCCAGGAATTTTTAAATTACATTTAATTTAATTCATGAGATGTAGGCTGTCATCCAAGTTTGACAGATCTTTTTTTCCTTTCAGATCAAGGGTCCTTGCAGATTGTTAACAGAAAAGAATTACGTGAATTAATTTCAAATCTTTAAGCTCTTCATTTAGAGTGGTAAGGATTGAGTATTGCCTTAGGAAGCTTCAATTTCTTATAAAATGGGTTGACGTCATTGACTTATTTGATTAACTCTTCAAACAATGTTGGGGAATTTCAAAATGATTATTTATGAGTCCCTAATTGATTTTCCCCCATTCCAGTTTTGGGGGCAGGTCCAGGATTTCCAGAAGCCAGTGTATGCCTGAAAATGATATCCAAGACCTCTAATTGCATTTCCTTTTTGGCTGTGATCGGGATAAAAGTAGAGGGCCTGGCAATCCCCTTACAAAGCGCACTCTGCAGGCAGCAAAAAAAAGAGCAAAGGGCTTAGGAGCAGATGATGAGGCTTCTTTGTTTTTCTTAATGCTCAAGTGGCTGGAATATTTTTCCTTGGGATTTATGAAAATGTTGCTGGTAGGTTTCACAAAGTGGTAATTCAGAAATAATGGCCAATTAGTCCTCTTTTCATTGGAGTACCACTGCAGGACGCACACTGCCATCAAGCACCCAGAGAGTTTTAAGTCTCTCAAAAGTCCTATGTTGTAAAACACAGGGGATGAGGGTAGGGGCAGGGGACCAGCTTTAAGGCCCTCCTATTGTAGAGAATTGTAAGAGCTTGGGAGTGGATGCTTAAAAACTAGGCTCTAGAAAGAAGTTCTTTTGTTTTGGCTTTTCTATTAGTTTGCGATCTCCTCAAGGACAAAGGTTTTACCTTTTTTCCGTCTCCTAAAAGCTCAGCACAGTGCTTAGCTCTAAGGGCTTTAGGAAAAAAGTGCTTGTCAACTCTCTTGACTTTCTTTCCCCAGCCATCTTTTCGCCTGCTAGAACAGCCACTTGCACTTCTCTGATCTGTTCTTTGTTCTGTCTGATTTTCATTTCTCACCAAACCAGTCTGATATTTTGTAGAGCAGGGATTTCCTATCTATGAGCCAAGAATCCATTTTTAGAGGGAATATTAACAGTAGGGTGGAATTGAGGAACTATTAGAAAGGTTCTGTAAATCCGTTTGTACACCAAGTGTCATAGCTTTGATGATAATAATAGCTCGTTTATAGAAATATTATTTGTTAGTTGTGTAAATAACATTTATAGTGCAAATAACATTTAAATGGTGCTTTATGGTTTTGCAAAGCCCTTGATACATACTATATATGTATTTATATGTGCATTTGGCCTTTACAACAATCTTATGAGGTGGGTACTGGTACTGGCCTTCTTTGACAGATCAGAATACCAAGGCTCAGATACACGAGTTTTCCCAGGACCATCCCAGCAGTAAACAGTGTCAAAAAAGAGATCGAATCGAGTTCTTCCAGACTTTAAGACCAGCTCTCTAACCATTAGGTCACATTGTTTAACTTCAATAAAATATACAATATTATTCAGTATAATAAATAAGCAAGCATTCTTGTATAGACCAAATAAATAGCTCTTGTGCAAATATCTATTCCTGTTTTTCAAATGTACATAATTGCTATTGTGATAAAGTCAACTCATTTAAAAGTGTCCTTTAACTTTCCGCAGCATTTTGTCATTAGGACAAGATAGGATGACCAATCCAGGCTCCAAAAAGACAAAAAGACACAAGAGAATGTTAAACCACACATAAGAGGAGCATCCAAATCCTTCATCAGGACTTGGAAATCTGATTTGGATTCATTCTTCTCTTTTTTTCCAACAGTGCTGAGCTCCTGGGAAGGAGCTAAAGGTGTTGACAATAGGTGATAGACCAACAGGTGATGGTGATAGGTACGGATACAAATTTCATTAGGGAGAAGGATAGAAGTGGAAAGAAGAATCAGGGAGAGGGATAGAAGTGGAGAGAAGAATTAGAGAGAGGAAGAGAAATGGAGAGAAGAATTAGGGAGAGGGAGAGAAATGGAGAAAAGATTAGGAAGAGGAAGAGAAGTGGAGAGAAGAATTAGGGAGAGGGAGAGAAGTGGAGAGAAGAATTAGGGAAAGGGAGAGAAGTGGAGAGAAGAATTAGGGAGAAGGATAGATGTGGAAAGAAGAATTAGGGAGAGGAGTAGAAGTGGAGAAAAGGATTAGGAAGAGGGAGAGAAGTGGAGAGAAGAATATCATCTGCATTTCTGGAAGCCCTAACTATCTCTTGTAGCATCTCCTCACCCAGGAAGCCTTAAGACCTTTCCCTATTCTCTCCTCAGAACATCTGTGAATCCAGGAGGGGAATTCAAACCAGAACAGAAGAGGAACTTCTCCATTCCTACCAAGGCTGGACAGTGCCCAACAGAACCCAGGGATGATGGAGGCAGGCATCCTAACTGACGTTCCAGCATCTGTGGAAGCAGCAGCGCTATTAGGATTTGCCACACTGCAGAAGCACCTTTGACCAGTGATGGCTAGCACCTTTTCTGTCCCCCTGATAGTGAGAGACAAAAGAAAGAAAGTAAATATATGCACTTCATAATTTCTCCTGTATGAAGGAAGATTCAGAGCCTTTGGAAAGTAAATGGACACCAACTGAGATATGTAATTTCCAAGGAAAGCCAGAGCTGGGAAATGTTTGGAATGTCACATTTTTTAATGTAAATCACTATCACTTTTTTGATTTTGCTATGCATTTTCTCATTCAATTTAACTATTGCTTAATCACGATTTTTTAGGTTTCAGCTACTGAAACAACAATAGATCTAGAAGCAATTGTATCAGCTGATAGGCTGGGGCTGAGACATTGAATTCTCATGATTGATAGATGCTTTTAATCAAACAAGTCTAGAATCTAACAGAAAGAGTCAGAGTACAGATAAAAGTGAATAGTGTCTTTTCCTTTGATCTAAAAAGTCATTATACATCTAGTCCTGGCTAGAGCAGTTCTTATGTGTGTTTTTGTGAACTGAATGTTGTTTCTACTGTCAGAAAAAGGTCAGTGGGAGGAGGAACAAGAGAAAATTTTGGGATAGAACAGAGAGAAGTATAAACAAGGAGATTTAGTAGTAGTCAGAGGTTGAATCTGGGAGGCTGGGGGAGTACTTTGAGAAGAAAGAAGGAAGGAAAGAAGAAAGGAAGGAGAAGGAAAAAAGAGTGGAAGGAAAGGAGGGAGGAAGAAGGGAAAGAAGGAAATAAAAAAAGAAAGAGAGGCAGGAAGAATGGAGGGAGGAAGGAAGAAGACTGTGCATTCAGAGATGCCTTCAAAAAGGGATGCTCCAGTAGGGATCAGAAGAAAAAGTTAAATCATGGTGTTTAGTGATTCTGTAATGAAGAGGACAAAGCTACAGAACTGATATTCATGAATTATAAGACTGCACATATTACTCTCTGATCAAAAAACCTCAGTGGTTCCCTATTACCTACTGAATCAACTACAGACTTCTGTCTACAGGTAGAGCTCTTCAGTTTTTTCTTCCAGAGATTTCACTCTACTTTTCCTTCCACGTTGCATCCTATGAATCTGCACCACTGGCTGTGGCCTGTACAAACATTCCATTTTCAGGACCTACATGTGCAAGAATGTTTGTGGCAGCTCTTTTTTATATTAGCAAGGAACTGGAAACTGATGCTCATCAGCTGGAGAATGGCTGAATAAATTGTGGTATATGAATGTTATGGACTATTACTATTATATAAAAAATGATCAGCTTTTTCAGAAAGGCCTGGAGAGACTTACATGAACTGATGCTGAGTGAGGTGAGTAGAACCAGGAGAACATTGTACACGGCAACAAGAAGATTATGTGATAATCAACTGTGATGGATGTGGCTCTTTTCAACAATGGGGTGATTCAGACCAATTCTAATCGATTGGTGATTGAGAGAGCCATCTGTATACAGAGAGAGTACCACAGGCACTGAGTGTAGATCATAACATAGTATTTTCACCTTTTTGTTACTGCTTATTTGCCTTTTGTTTTCTCTCTCATTTTTTTCTCTTTTTGGTCTGATTTTTCTTATGCAGCAGGACATTGTGAAAATATATATATAGAAGAATTGCACAGATTTAACCTATATTGGATTACTTGCTATCTAGGGGTGAGGGATAGGGGAAGGGAGGGAGAAAAATTTGGAACACAAGGTTTTGTGAGGGTGAATATTAAAAATTATCTTTGCATATATTTTGAAAATATAAAGCTATTATTAAAAAAAAAACCTTGTGTTCCAAATTTTTCTTCTATACCTATTTCCACATTTATCATGCTACATAAGAAAAATAAAATTAAAAGAGGGAAAATGAAAAAGAAAAAAAAACAAGTAAGCAAATAATAATAAAAAAAGTAAAAAATATTATGATGTGATCCAATTCAGTCTCCATGGTTCTCTCTCTGGATACATTTGGCTCTCTCCATCACAAGTCTGTTGGAATTGGCTTGGATCACCTCACTGCTGAAAAAAGCCTCATCCATCAGAATTGATCATCACATAATCTTGTTGCCATGTACAATGGAACACATTTTGCAGGGGTGAATATTGAAAACTACCTTTGTATGTATTTTGAAAATAAAGAACTATTATTAAAGGAAAAAACAAAACAAAACAAAACAAAAAAACCCAAAACAAAAATTCCATTTTCTGCCCCCCATGTTTTGCTGGAAGACTTTCTCCCATCATGTTCTTCTCCTGCCATTCTTGGCTTCCTCTGAGGCTTAGCACAAGAGCTGCTTTCTACACAATAACTTTTCCGAATCCCCTCTTCCTGTTGTTGGTACTCTTTCTTCCCTCACTCCACCCCAAGTTATTTTGTATTTTTACAGGGACAAGGGATGGTTCCTGGCCAGTTGATTTCCTCTACTACCACTAACACCCCTATCTTCTCCCTTCAGTCAGTTGTTAACATCATAGGAGACAGGTGAGAGATGAGGTGTTAATGTGTTAAGAGAAGTGCAAAGATGTATCACTTTAAAGATGGCCCGCTCTTCCATCACGTCTCTGTCCTCAGCTTTCTATACAAGAGTCTTTTCTCCTTTCAGGTACCTCTTCCAGAAAAGAATCTGGAATCCCATGTCTTTATTGAAATTGAAAGTTGAAGGCCAGAAAGTCAGGGTTTCTCCTCAAGTTCCTACCAACTCTTGCCCCTCATGCAGGCAGAGTAATCATTCTCCACCAATGAGAAGAATCTTATACAAATGGACTTTGAGTCCCTCGTTATGTGTTTATAATCATGAATTTGGGAGGGGAGTCTAGTCTCCAGGCCCATGTTAATTTCCACATTGTTTAAGGACTAAGACACATGGATTGCCATAAAATCAAAAGGATGTTTGAACCTCCTTGAGTTATTAGAGAATTGTGCAGATGACAACTGATCGAATATAGGGAATGAGGGGGGAGAAGAAAATGTGAGATTGGCTCTGAAGTTGCAAACCTGAATGAATAAAAGTAAATAGCAGTGTCCATAGAAGCAGTTTCCATGAATGTTCCATTCTGTTTATTTAATGAGCTTCACTCAGTGCCTGGGCAATGGAAACATGTCATTTTCCTATTAGCCTGACCAGGGACATGTTCATTCATACTCAAAGCAGACCCTCTGCGGCCGGCTGCTCTGAAGAAATGGACCAGCACTGGGGACAGTGGCTGAGAACCCCGACTGAGAACACAGTGAACTTCTCACTGAGGATGGAAATTCTACTGCATTTCATCCTTTAGACTTGCTCCACTAAAATCTGAGTGCCCTCCCATAGGGGGTTCAGAAACTTTAAATTTCTTCCTAGAGTTTTAGCCATTACCTCCTTGTTCAGACCCATAAAGGCCTGCCCTTTGAGACTCAGTAGGGGGTCCTAAAAAAACCCACAATGAACTCTTATCCTCCATGTGGGGACTGTCGGGAGGCCTGAAAGCGTTCTGAATCCAGCCTGCCCTGACTTTTTTTTCAGAGGGGTTCTTTCCCAGCTCAGCCATAGTCCAGGACTCAAACCTTTAAATCCAACCGGAGGCATATTGAGACCCAGAGAGCAGAAAGATGACAAAAGGGTCTATCTGGGCCAGCAATTGAGAGCAGTTCCTTTTTGGTCAGCAGAGAGGCTTGGCTTTGGCACCTCTTGAATAAGAAGAGGACCTATGGTTGAATACCAATTCTGCTACTCACTGAGTGACTTTGGCAAAATATTTTGCTCCAATGGACTAAATCAAATGGACGCTGGGATGCAGTGTCCCCCAGATATATTTCAGGAAGTCCATGAACTGGATGGGGTAAAACCCCAACTGAGATCTTTATTTTAATATAAATTACTTTCCTTTATAATTCAAAATATCATGCTGTACAATTAAAAACATAATTCTGAGAAAGGACCAAGACTTCACTAGACTTCTAGAAGTATCGTTATATACTTATATGCTAATTATATATACTATATCCTTATATCCATAAGAACCCACTCATCTTAATGACAGCCTAATATCCATATAATATCCCTTTTCTTAGGCTCTGATCCCAAAGAACATGGCTCCAAAGCTCTCCAAAATTTATGTCCTGGTCATCAGAAAGCAACGTTATTTTACAGGGAACAGAGAGATTTTTCTGCAGAGCAGAACAGGATTCAGTTCTAATTAAATTATATTGAAAGAAAAAAGACCCAGTGTCTGTATCTACTCACACCAATTGTTTTAAATAAGAAGACTCTCTGTTCGCCTCTTGAATGTCATCCTCCCCTTTCTAAACATCATTACATCCATGAGCTTTGAGAGTCCCTATGGAATGGCTCTTGGGTTCCAGGTACAAGAATGATTTGGAGTCACAGTTGAAGGGACTTTATGATCTAATAGGAAGTACCCTGGGCCAGGAACTGGACACTGTCCTGGAGAGAACACTCAAACAGAGCTGGCAAGGGAGAACAAAAAGCAATTTTGAAGCCTGAAGTCAAGGAGCAGGATTGCTGCTATTTGGTCATTTTTCAGTGATGTTTGACGCTTCATGACCCCATTTGAGATTTTCTTGGTAAAGAAACTAGACTGGTTGGCCATTTCCTTCTCCAGATCCTTTTACAGATGAGGCAAACAGGATGAGGTGAATTTGTCCAGAGTCACACAACTGCTAAGTTTGTGCTAGCAAGTAGCAGCAAAGGCTCTTCAAAGCATCATTTTAAAAGACAAAATTTATGGGAAAAGATCCCGAGTCAGAAAGCCCTCTACAGAGAAGCTCCCAGGATAATGCCTTGTGATAGGGAAACAAGGATTCCAGGAGCTGAGACTACAAGTGTCTTGCCTGAGGGGTAATGGGGAGAGAGGGAAGAGAAGGATAGGGATTGGGAAGAGCTGTTCTGGTGGCTTCCTTTTTTAATGAATGATTCCTGGGAACTAGATGCTAAGCTCAGGTGTGACTACCTGGTTATAGTGAAGTGGTCCTAATTTGTGCCATTGAATGAGTCGATTATCCTTCTATGTAGAGTGGCCCTTCCCACTTCACAAGGTCCAAGAGAGGTTAAAATGAGTATGTCATTAGAATGCTTTAGGAGTAAAGGCACTGTACACAGGACCACGGGATCATAGACCACAGAGGTCTGTCCCCATTCGTTTTACAGTTGAGGAAACTAAGGCATGGGGAAGAAGTGTCAGTGACTGGTCCAAAATCATACAAGTAGTAAATAGCAGATGTAGGATTTGGACCGTAGTCTCTGCTTTCTTTATGCTGTACCATATATATATATGGTATATAAGGTATAATCATTATGCCAGGTATATATAGATATATTGATATAATTATTAATATTTAACATAGATAAACATTTCTATATAGAGATATAATTATTAATGATATTCTAATATTTATATAATTGTTAATATTTAAATATAGATACAGATATACTTATAAATATTTCTATAGAGATATATTGTTATTATCAATATTTCAATATAGATGTAATTATTAATGATATTTCAATATAAATAACATATGGATGTATAATTATTATACTATTTCAAAATAGATATAATTATTAACAATATTTCAATATAGATATATAGAGGTATGATTATTAACAATATTTCAATATAGATATAATAATTAATATTTCAATGTAGATGTATAGAGGTGTAATTATTAATAATATTTTATATAGATATAATATCTAGAGAGTAATTATTAACAATATTTCTATAGAGGCATAATTATATTATTTCAATGATAAATTTAATATATGGAGATATGACTATTTGTAATATTTCAATATAGATATAATTAATAATATCTCAATATAAATATGATTAATGGAAATAGATATGTAATTATCAATATCTCAATATAGATATAATTATTAATATTTCAATATAGATATCATATTGAGATATAGATATACTTAATATTTCTATACAGATATAGAGATGGAGATATAATTATTATCAGTATTTCAATAGATATAACTTTTAACAATATCTCCATATAGATGTAAATTTTAATAATATTTTAATATAGATATAACATGTAGCTATATAATTATTAACAATATTTCAATACAGATATGATTCTAAATAATATTTCTATGTAGAGATATTAGTATTAACAATATTTCAATATAGATATAATATATGGAGATAGAGATGTCATTATTAACAATATTTCAATATAGATATAATATGCAGAAGTAGAAATATAAGTATCACTATTTCAATATAGATATTATTAATAATATTTCAATAGAGATATAATTGTTAACAATATTTCAACTCTATTTTTTTCCAATTGGAATTCAGTAGTACTTCTGTCAAGAATTCCTTGAATTAGGAATTCCTTTATTGGGCTTCTTGGCCAAATGGGCGAATTAAAAATTGAAAGAAGAGCCCAGGTAATTCATATGTCACATATTACCTCCTGTGTCTCCCAAGACCCCGTGGCACTTTACACCATAGTTTCAGCCCGGAGAAAGGGAGATTGAGCTTAAAGGGATCAGCTCTGAGGGGAAAGAGGAGAAAGACAATTAAATATTCAGGCCAAAAGAAAGTCCCTTAGCTCAGGACCCTGTCCCTGAAAAGAAACAGATTCAGGGCTGACTGCGTCCAGGGGAACGCCCGACGGCGAGATCAAAGGACAGTTCTGGTTGATGGAGACATCCCGTTGGACAGAGAGCTCCTGTGAGTGCGCTCCCAGGGGGCCTTACGCACCCACAGTTTGGACTCATAATATTCCTATTTAGCCTGTTCTTGAGACATCCAGAACGCGGGTGTTGGGGGGAGGGGGTGTCTACACATCTCCTGGAAACTCTTTTAGAAAAGGCGACGCTTGTTGCTTCCCTTCCCCCGCCCACCCCCAGAGGTGCCCGCCAGAAGCCTGGCCAAGCTTCCTGTTGGATGGCTTACCTGTGAGCACCAGGAGTGCCGCAGGGAGCAGGTATCCCGGTCGCATGTCACGGAGCCAGACTGGCGACCTCACCCGCTTGGAAACCAGAGCCTATTTTTAGGGGCGGATTTGCTGACTCTGACCTTGCCCGCCGCCCAGTCCAAAAGGAGCCTTCCCTACATCTGTTGGTGAGACTATTCCCGGATGCCACCTGAAACCTTAGAACCCATGAGTCAGGTACCAGGTGCTCCTGGGCCACTCCAGCAATGAGAGGGCGAACGGGCTCCACCTCAGAACAGTTTAAAAGCACTGAACTGGACTCAGAGGACCTGGATTCAAACCCCCCTTTCCCCCTCCCCCTCAGCTGGGTGATTCTGGACTCTATCTCAATTTCCTCGACTGCAAAATCAAAGAAATAATGGACCTACCTCAGGGTCCTTGCTAGAGTCAAAAGAGATATCTGTAAAGCACCTGGCACAGTCCCTGGCATGTAGTAGGTGCTTAATAAATATTTCAACTCAAAATCTATGATCCTAGGATTTTACTGTTGGCTTTTGGGAGAAGTCAGGGGTTTCTGACGGAGGACTCCTACTTGTTTCCTTGAGTAGTTGAAGGTTGCCAGGGGACACGCATTAGGGTATAACTAAGGGGAAGTCAATTGGGACTTTTCCCAGGTTATTAAATTTTGAAGACATTGATAGCATTCTCAACCGTTCAACAGTGTAGGAACCACTGGGTTTTTCACCATTTAGCAGGATTAATAAACAGGAAAAAGGCAGAGGGGAGCTCCTTCCCACCCCTATATGCTTGATGTCAAAGTTTGTGGTATTTATGTTGAGTTTCCAATTTCATCTCTGGTGAACGTAAGTTCTGAGTGTAAATGACACTAAGTCTCTATGGGGAGTGGTTATACTGTAGCAGTGAGGAATTTAAAAGTTTTGTTTCAGCCTTTTGCCTAAGATCTATGTAATAATCCTTCCCTAACAGAGGAGAGCTTCAACCCCTGGGTCAAGGGGAAATGTTTATATTTTCTTTAAGTCTTGTTTCCTTTTGTCCAGGTGATGGAGTGCATCTCCTGTAGAAAAAGATAACACAAAATATGAGTAAAGACCGAACCAAAAAAGTGGAAATTCTCAATCATTAACAAATTTTATATAGAATTGTTCCTGCCCATTGGAAGATGAAATCCACTTTCTCTTAGGATGGCAAAACCCCAATAATCACCATCCTTTATAAGAAGCTAAGAGTTGACCAATAACAGAATTTGTTGTGCTTTTTTATCCATGCTATATCAGGGGAATTTTTTTTTTTTGCTTTCTCAAATTGTGGGGGAAGGAGAGGATGGAGAAAAATGAAAGGGAAACAATATGGATCTGAAAATAAAAAAAACAAAAGTTTTAAATCAGAGAGTATATTTATGTTATCTACCCATCTCACCACCACACCATAAAGAGTTTGAGAGATCAACCAGGCACAGTGGGGAAAACCCTGGTTCAAATCCCATCTCAGTCTGTGTGATCACAGACTAGCCCATCTGAGACCTCCATTTTCTCCTTTTTAAAATGGGGATCATAATCAGGAGTCAGGAGGTGCCCTGTACATGGAAGTGAGTAATAAATGCTTCCTGCATTGTCTTACCTGTACTCATTGGCGTTTCCATGATGCTTTCTAGTTTAAAAAATAAGCCCAGTTGAGAGTCACATAGCTCCTGCAGAGAAGACATGTAACATTTTGTCCTGAGGACTTAACAACATGAGCTGGGAGAGATGAGCTAAGCTGCCCTCCATGCCAGAGGGCATTGGGGGGGAAGCCTTCCCTATGACTCTGGGGTGGTCACCTCCCTCCCACAGCTACACTTCCTCTTGGAATGTTCTGAGGGGCTGAAGCCCTCTCCCATCTCTTCCCCTGCCAGCCTCCCGAGCTTCCAGCTCCAAAGTCTTTGGGTAGCAGCATTCTGTACAGGCTGACCTTCTCAGATATACAGAGCGATATTACTGCTGCCTCAGCCCTGCTGCCGCCAGTCTGCCCAGCCTGACATACTTGGTGGGAGCCACCAGTTCAGAATGCCCTCTTTCTGCCTCTTCTGCCCTTTGGCTTTCTGTTTGTGCCCAGCTGGGGTTGCTCCTGTTTTGCTAAACATATGTCCAGACCGGCATCTCTCTGACCTTGCCACCTTGAACAACTGCCACCAGCATCTCCAGGAGACTCCGTTCTTCTGGGTATTTTATAGCCACCAAATGCCACAACCTCTCCTCCCACCAAGGACTGCTGTCCTGGGTCTGTAGCATTTAATACAATTTCACCCAGACAATGACTTTAAGAGACAGTTCACTGCCCCTTATTTTGCTGTGGTAAGAAGAGAATGTCTAAAGTAGTAGAAAAATCTAAACAGACTCCTGAATTATTGCTTAATGTTCAAAGACATTTTATTACTCCTTTAGTATAATAAAAAAAAAAAGCCCGGTGTATTTGGGTGGATCCCTGAGATGAACTTTTGGGAAAACATGGACAGTAGCCACACATAAAATGGAAAAGCCTGAATCGTTTGTGATCTTTATTGTTGGAGACAATCCTCTGAATCAAGAAGATCACTGACTCATATTAATGTAACCCAGGCCTTCTACAATCATGGACTTCTCAGATCTATCTCAGGTTTAAGACACCTTTGGATCAATAGCTCCTCAAAAGACATATTTCATGAGATGACACTGATAATTATTTTACCAAATCAACCAGAAGTTTGGATGGTGAGATCGTCTAGATTTTTTCAATTTATGGAGAACTATGTCAGTTTCATCAAAATTCACAATATTGTAGATCCTTTTGCCAGATATCTGTAATCACTCAAAGGAGTTTGGTCTGATCATCCACATAATAAAGACCAAAGGGATGAAAAATTCCTATGGAGTGGATTATAACCTTTATTTGGATATAGTGCTTATCTATTAGTAAGTTTAGAGAGATAATACAGATGTATAGGAGGAAGAGAGTGAATTAGATTACCTTCAGGAAATTACAAAACTCCTTTAATGATCCCAAACTTTCTAGAAGAGCTAGAACTAACAATCAGGAAAAAGAATAATCTCTGAAGAATTAAGAATAAATATCACAAGGAGGACAGTAGAGAAAAGTATAGGGTGAGTGTGAACCAATAAATAATAGGAATAAAAGATGTTACCAAATAATTATCATATGATAGGAAAAGAAGATGGTCTGATTATGTAGCAAAAATAAAGGGTGAAAGAGTGAAAGGAAAATCAGAGAGTGTTCCACTGGTATTCTAATATGACGATGAGAAAGTGAAGTCCTCCAGGACATTGGGTAGATTCCCTATGGAGACTTTATGGGAGGATATGGACAAGAGTCACATGGATCGGGCAAATATGAATGTGTTCCATTGTTGAAAAACCTTCCAAAATGATGAGATCACAAAAATATTTGAACATTTGAATATAATAAAATAAATGACATGCAACCTTACTTCCCACCAGCCAATATACATAAGGTTACATTCTCCCACAGATCCTCATAGGAGAATAGGAATAGGAACAGGAAACACACATTTTAAAAAATGTGTGACAAGGAAATCCATGTTTATGGGACGTATGCACGGGACACCTATGTGGAAAGGTCACACAGAAAAGAAACATGCATGAATGTGGTCATATGTATAAGAACATATCCAAAACAGCTCCCCTTGGCTACATCCTCACAGAATTCTCCTCAAATGACAGTATCATTTATTAGCTTAGTGATGTCATTAGGTTACAAACTGCTTTTTCTACTGGTCTATTTTCTCCTCTGTGATAACAATCCTTCGGTCTCCTGCTACTGCCACATCTTGGATCTCCATTGAATTGTAGCTTTCAGGTGAGGGGTTTCGTCTCTTTTAGTTCATAGCCTCAGCGGCTATCTCAGATCCAAAAGTTCAGACTCTTTAAGTCATCCTAGGAACTTTACATAGAAAGGCTGGCTAGAAAGGAGTAGCCAACTTCTGATCTACTTTTTTGCAAGCAGGGAAGAGAGTGCTTTCCCTATATGATACTTATAAGTGCATGTAACATAACACAAATTAAGGGTTTTTTACTTGTCATCTGCATGATCTTGTTGTTTCTTGTCTCTATAATAATCATCACTAACATTAACTAGTAATCATTAACATTTATTAAAATCACTAATATATCTGGCACATAAAAAATACTTGTTGCTTTACCTTACTAGGAAGTCTTGGGAACAGGAAAAGAGTATATTTGTAACTTGCTGATATAAAAACAAAATGAATGCATCTATCCATCATCTATCTATCTATCTATTTTTAAGTGAGGGCGTGTACTATTCTATGTCTCAACTTTCTCTAGTCCTTTGAGGGAAGGCCAGCATTCCTTTTCCCTCACCTGGTCTGGATCATAACTCATCCAAACTAGGCAAGTGGCCCTTTGCCAGTTGGCTGTTGTTTGCTATGAGCTCTCTCGTCTCACTTGCACCAAAGAAGGCCTGAATTGCTGAGGAGTTCTAGGCCCCAGCAGGAAACCAGACAAAGCAAGTTGCTGCTACCCTTTCCCATCTCCCAGCTCCTGCTCCATCTCACCTGTCCCTGCCAACTCCACTCCCTCCCATGTCTTTGGATAGGACACCCAAGGATTCCCCCCCAAAAGAATGGGTGTGTTCTGGAATAAAGTCCCTGAGCTATTAGCCCAAGTCCCACTCAATAGCCAGCTGAACTGTGAAATGATGTGACCGTGACCAAAGCACAAGCCATGAGTTAGAAATCAAAATGGGAATTATCTCATAAAAAAGGGAAACTTTTAAAAAGTTTTTAGAACTTAAAAAAAGGAAGAAAGAACCTAAAAGGTAGAATCAGATAGTGACCAGGCCCTTGTGGATGGTGATATTCTGATTGCTCTGTCATTTGGTCCATTTTTTCTCTTCCTCTATGTATGTTGGTCATTTATAACTCCCATAAACCATCTCAAGGGACCTGCGTTCTGCTAAAAGACAGAGGAGGCGGAGAACGCTCCCGCAATTCTATTGTATGCTCCAGGAGATGTTTTTATAGTAGGTAATGAGAGTGGAGGCTGTGGGAATGTTGAGCAGGCTTTTTTGATGTCTGATCGATGTGATGACAAAGTATTTGGAGTGAAATCTTGAGTGCTTTAGATGTTACAGTGAAATAGATACCTCTGTTTATCTCCCCAGCTGTCAAAACAATTGGAGCACCTGCTATCTCTCTCTGCTGTCAAAATTGCTTGGGACTTTATTTCAACCTCCAGAGACATTTGGATCAAGGGTATTGGTATGTGCCTTGCCATCTCAGACCCTGCCTTTGGCCCCCCTCCTCTTTCCCCCCTTCCCACAGCAGGGAGTTATTATTATTCCATATCTGGGGTGATCTAATCCAAAGTGATCTTGGTGGTTGTCTCTGCCTTGAACTCTGTTGAAGTCCATAAATCAGCTAACAATCAACGATGGTGACCCTATGCTAAAGGTAAAGATTAATTTTAATTAATTTTAATTAATTTTACAAATACTTAATCTTACTAAGTCTTCCTGGTAGGAAGGAGAGAAAGGTTATTAGTATAACAAAAAGAAGTTTGAGTTTGGGAAAAGGATGTGTGCTTAGGCTTCTTCTTTTGTTCCCAAAGTTGTTTTAACACACTTTTGAAAAACTGGGTCCCCAAGAAGACAGCAGCCATCAATTAAATGGACCTGCGATTAGGTTGGGAATAGAAGTGACAGCATATTCACAGCCTAATACCTGACTGACCACTGGAGAGCATTAGCCACTTCACACTTTCACAGATACTTTAGAGATGACCCTTACTTTGGACCAGTTCCATTTGAAATAGCAGCTACATTAAGATATTTAATGTAATGGAAAGAACCCTAGACTCGGAGTTCAAATTCTACCTTTGATCCTTATTGGCTCTGTGGCCATAGGCAGCAACTCACCTAATTTTTCAGAGCCTCAGGATAATGAGGATAATATAATATAGAATTATTGTGGGGCTCAAACGAGTCAGTGCACAGAGAGTACATTGTCATCTTGAAAGCACCACATCCATGAATCATTTTTAGTTATTATCATTATTTTGCCTAAGAGGAGGACAGGACATAAAACAGAATGAAATCAATTTGTTTCTGCCACCCCCAGAATGCTACTCTTCAACTGGAAGACATTAGGGATCAAGAATTGTGCCACTTTGAATCTGTTCAGTGTTATATGGTGGATGAAGTAGTAGATTTGGACTCGGGAAGATCGATTCAAGTCTCATCCCAGATAACAGTTGTGTGAATAATGTCTCTCAGTTTTAATTTTCTCTGTAAAAGGGGGATAATAGTCCATGAAGGATCTACCTCATGGGGATTTAAGAATTGAATGAGATAATGTGTGTAGAACATTCTACAAACCTTAAAATTTTATTATTTAACATTTTATTTTCCCCAGTTGCATGTAAAACAACTTTAACATGTTTTAAAACTTTGAGCTTCAAGTTCTCTCTCTTCTTCTCTTCCCACGCCTCCCTCATTGAGAAGGCACATGTGGAATTATGCAAAACTTTTCCATAAAAGTCATATTGCGAAAGAAAACATAGATACCGCCCCCTCCCCTCTGCAAAAAAAAAAAAAGTCTCAAGAAAAATAAAGTTTAAAAAAAAAGCTTCAGCTTGTATTCAGACACAATAAGTTCTTTCTCTGAGTATGGCTAGCATAAGTCTTTCAGAGTAGTCTTGGATTATTGTATTGCTGATAAAAACAAAGTCATTTGAAGCTGATTATCCTCCAACAATGCTATTACTTTGTGCGTAGTGCATTTCACTTTGCATAAACTTTTGGAGGACTTTCCAGCTTTTTCTGAGAGCATCCTGCTCATCATTTCTTAAATGACAATATTATTCCATCATAATTACATACTACAATAGTTCCATTATAATAGTATTTGATCATAATCACAAACTACAATTTTTTCAACTAGTCCCCAATTCATGGACATCCCCTCAATTTCCAATTCCTTGCTCTGAGAAAAGAGCTGCTATAAACATTTTTGTACATATAGGTTCTTTTACTTTTTTAAAATCTCTTTTAGAATTTATTCCTAATAATGGTATTGTTAGGTCAAAAGGTATGACTGGTTTTATGGCATAGTTTCATAGTTCCAAATTACTCTACAGAATGGTTGAATCAGTTTACAACTCTATCCACTATGCATTAATGTCTCATTTTCCCCACATTCCATCCAATATTTGTCATTTTCCTTTTCTGACCCATTGGTCAATAATAGGTATGAAGTAATATCTCAGAATTGGCCAATTCTGATGTCAATTTCAATCAATAGTTATTATTTCTTGGCTGTTGTTGTTCAATTGGCTTTTCAGTCATGTCTGACTCTTCATGATCCCATTTTGGATTTTCTTGGCAAAGCAAATGTTTTAAGTGTTTTCCCATTTTCTTCTCCAGACCAAATGAGGAAACTGAGATAAACAGAGTTAAATAAATGACTTGCCCACAGCTAGTAATTTGAGGCTTGATTTGAACTTGTGAAGATGAATCTTCCTGAATCCAGGACTGATGTTCTATCTGTACCACTTAGCTGCCCCGATTCTTGACTAGACCTGTGAATTTCTCCTATGTGGGGGAGCTCCTGTGAGGAATATCCTTTACCAGTATAGATCAGCACTTTCTCTGCAACTTTAGAGAATTATTGAGGGCTCTGAAAATTTCAGTGTCTTTTCTGGGTCACAATCAATTTGTGTAGAGGGAAGACTTGATCCCAGGTCTTTTCCTCTCTTTCATCAACTTTTAACAAACATTATCTCTCCCTTGCACTGTTGCCTTTGAACATTTTTAATGCCTTATAACAAATATCCATAATTCAGCAAAATAAGTTCCCACATTGGCCATGTCCAAAAGTAGGTGTCTTGTTTTCAATTTTTTGTACATTACCTCTCTGGCAGGAACTTAGTGTTATAATTCATGGGTTCTCTAGACTCATTTTATCCTTTCATATGTCATAATAATATTCCATTATTTGTTTGGTCATTCTTCCAATAGGTGAACACCCACTTAGTTTCCAGTTTGGGATTATTATGAAAATAACCTCTATAAATATTTTTTACATATGAGTCCTTTTCCTCTTTCTTTGATCTTTTTGGAAGGTTGGTCTTCTTGACAGAGACAGCCTCTTTCTCTCTCTCTATTATTCGACACTGTCTCTATTATCATTACTATCAATTTTTAATAAAGACTTTCTGATTATGGGGAAGAGCCATACTCAAGTGACACATCAAACTCCTTTGATATCTGTAGATACTTTAACTTGGAGACTCAAATTCCTTACTAAAGAAAACAATCAGAGATCATAATAGACATCTCTGTAACATTGGAGGTGGTCATCAAGTGTGAGAACATGAAATGCTAATTTTAAAAGTATGAAAATCCTCAACAGAGAGTCTTATTGGAAAGATGGTGAAATGAAAGGTTGCAGGGGAGCTGAGTTCCTTGAATCCTCCATAGCAACAAGAACACTGAAGGAAGACAAATAGCTAAAAATATTCCACATAAGAAAATGATTTACAAAAAAAGAAAGAAAAAGACCATGAACAAAGTGAAGAAGAGCTTCAGAAACAAACAAAAAAAAATTTCATGAGGAAGCAAAACAAAGGCAAAAGCAGCAGAAACAATGCTAATGGGGAAAAAAAGAAACAAAACGAGTTATCCCAAGAGATCTCTTTAAATGGATAAATGACACATTTAAGGAATTTATGGGAAGAATTAACACTAGCAAGAAAATCAGGAGAGGATATAAATGAGGAACTTCTAGCAGTTAAAAGACCCCGGGAGAAACTCAAGCTAGAACTAAAAGACACCACACAAAATAAGATCAGAAGGAAATAATGAAAAAAAATGACCAATATAAAGAATATAATAGAAAACCTGGGGATATCAAGAAAGGCAATCAAAAATAGCCTTATTACAGCTAAAACAAAACTGCTGACAATAGAAGTGGGAAAACAAGCTTGGAAAATAACTCAACTGTTAATAAAGTTGGAAACCACGCAAATACAAATGATAAATTTAGAAGATAGGTCATAACACCTTAGCAATACTGACATCTTGGAAAATTTAAAAGAAGAAAATAATCTGAACACATATACCAGGAAGCCACTTAGGAAAATCTTTCCAGATCATTAAAAATAAGATATAAATTAGAAATAGGAAGAATTCACAGGTACTAATAAGGAAAAAAGCTTGAAATTCAAGCCTCCTAGACACATAATGTAAAGTCACCTAGACAACTTAATAATAAAAGAAAAGAATCCTGTGAGCTACAAGAAGAAAAATAGTGACATCAATTAGGATCATTAAAGAATCTTCCAGTAGACCACTGACTATTGGAGAAGTTAAAATATGACATATACAAAATTAAAATCATGACTCATGGATCACAAATCCATGTAACATTCATATTGTCCTTTAAGGCTTGCAAAGCTCTTTACAAATATCTCTTTTGAGGACACTTCTGTGATAGACTCTATTTTTATCTCCATTTTGCAGATGGGGAAACTGAGACTGATAAGGACAAATGAGATGACCAGAATCACACAGCTAAGAAATATCTGCATCAGAATATAATTGTATTACTTCTAACTGCAAGTCTTGTATTCTACCCATTATATCATCTAGCTACCTATTAAAACTATGCTGTTTGAAGGCAAAATACTATCAATTGATAAATCATTTTCCAATGTAATACAAAATGAGAGAGAAAACTCAGACTATCAAAATGAGAAACAAGAAAGGAAAAATTATGATGAGCCTACAAGAAATCGAGGAGAGAATGGAGACAACTATATACACCTCTCTACCAATTATTTTGAAGTTTTGTTTTGTTTTGTTTTTTAATGGAAGGCAATGTGTTACAATGGAAAGAGAAACAAATAGGAATGCTGAGTTTGAATCTTGCCTCTTGGCCATGGTTGAGTCAATGACCTTTTCTGAGAGTCAGGCATCTTTGTAAAACTATAAATTATGAACTATCAATGGAGGAAGTTCCCCAACTATAAAAACGTAGTTCCTTGATGTTACTAAAGTAGAAGTATGTTTAGGGTTTATTATAGGGATCAGGAAAGTAGCTTCTATCCATTCTGAGCCTTAATGTTCTATTGATCCATCCCTTTCTTTGTACCTATTTTTCTATAAGGAATATAGATTACAAAAATTAACAAAACATAACATGGGTACTATAAATCAATTAATGTCAAAAGAAATTAGACAAATCATTATTAAAAATGTATTTTGTAGAAAGATTCAGATAGGTTCAGAAATGAATCTATCTAACCAAATAACTAACCAACTAACCAATTAAAAAAAAAAACAATTCCTGTACTATAAGAATGATAGACTGATCGTGGGCAAGTTTCTTAATTCTGTTTGCCTCAGTTTCCTCATTTGTAAAATAAGTCGGAAAAGGAAATGGCAAACCATTCCAATATCTTTGCCAAGAAAATCCCAAATGGGGTCTAAAAGAGTCAGACATGACTGAAATGATTAAACAAAAAACATAAGATTACTTCACTGAGGCAAACATTTTTGTCCTTAAGATTAAAAAAATTAAGGTTTGAAAAGGAAAATGTTATATTTGTGGAAATATGTATAGAAAAATTGCACATATTTAACATATATTGGATCACTTGCTATCTAGGAGAGGGGGTGGGAGAAGAAAGGGAAAAAAATTGGAACACAAGGTTTTGTAAGGGTGAATATTGAAAGTTATCCAAGTATATATTTTGAAAATAAAAAAGCTTTAATTAAAAAAAAAGGAAATATTAGATTGTCACTAGTGAACATTGGGGCTAAAAAGTATTTTTATTAAACCTTTTCATTTTCAAAACATATACATGGATAATTTTTCAACATTGACTTTTGCAAGACTTTGTGTTCCAAATTTCCCCCCCTTCTCCCCAAACTCTCTCATAGATGGCAAGTAATCCAATATATGTATACATATTCATACAATTATCTTGCTGCACAAGAAAAATAAGATCAAAAAGGGAAAAAATGAGAAAGAACAAAATGCAAGCAAACAATAGCAAAAAGAATGAAAATGCTGTGTTGTGATCTATGTTAAGTTCCCACTGTCTTCCCTCTGGATGCAGATGGTTCTCTTCATCACAAGATCAATGGAACTAGCCTCAATCATCTCATTGTTGGCAAGAGTCAGGTCCATCAGAATTGATTGTCATAAGGGCAGCTAGATGGTGCAGTGGATAGAACGCTAGCCCTGAAGTCAGGAGGACTTGAGTTCATATTTGGCCTCAAACACTTAATACTTCTTAGCTGTGTGACCCTGAGCAAGTCATTTAATCTTAATTGCCTCGGCAAAAAAAAATTGATCATCATATAAATTTGTTGTTGCCATGTACAATAATCTCCTGGTTCTGCTCACTTCACTCAGCCTCAGTTCATGTAAGTCTCTCCAAGCCTTTCTGAAATCATCCTGTTGATCGCTTCTTATAGAACAACAATATTCCATAATATTCATATACTACAATTTATTCAGCCTTTTTCCAATTGATGGGCATCCATTCATTTTCCAGTTTCTGGCAACTACAAAAAGGGACTGCCACAAACATTTATGCCCATGTGGGTCCCTTTCCCTTCTTTAAGATCTCTTTGGGATACAAGCTCAGTAGTAACACTGCTGGATCAAAGGTATGCACAGTTTGATAACTTTTTGAGCATAGTTCCAAATCGCTCTCCAGAATGGCTGGATGTGTTCACAATTCCATCAACAATATATCAATGCCCCAGTTTTCCCACATCCCCTCCAACATTTGTCATTATCTTTTCCTATCATCTTGGAGCTAAAAAGTATTAAGAAAATGCTTATACATCCAAAAAATATTCACTGTGATCAGGTAGTATTTATAACTGGAATCAAAGTATAGGGAAGATCCCAAAAGCTAAGAAAAAACCTCAAACCTTATAAAAACTGAAAAACTTTATCAGAACATCAACTGGTACCAATTTATTTATCTTCTTATCTATCTTTACAAACTCATCTATATAGTAATTGATAGCAAACTACACTAGGGTGACTTTCACAAGTTTTTTTTATAATGAACCAAATCTTTTTCATTTGGAATTTGACTGAAATATTGAGAGACTATAGCACCCCACTGTGTTTGTTGTTTGTTAATTATAATAAAATATTTTACAATAAGGTATCTCCCATCCAGATATAAAAATCATTCAAGATTTCTGGAAAGTCAACAAGCATTTTATAATTCATATCAAGTGAAGGTATATGTTCACCAAAGGTCTTTGCCTCTATAATGAAGGACAACCTGGACAGAACCCAAGTTGAAGAGGAATTCTCTGTGAGTTAATGAAGTCCTTCCTACATTCCTATTTATAGATGACATTGAAAAAAACAAAAATATTCCATAGCCTCCTGGATATTGATATCATATACACTATGAAAATGGAATAAAATAAAACCATCCTTAAATGTCATTTGGAATAGAAAATGCCTTAAAATGCTCCATTCATTTATGTAAAAAAAAACTTTTCTTAAAATGATACTTTTAAAAGCTAAGCAGAATAACATATATATTAGCCACAAATAGATATTTTTAAAAATCAGGGCAATGAATCTTTATAAATGCCAGATATTAATAAGAGGACATAGAGTGGTAAGAGGACAGCAATACAATGATCCAAGATAATTCCTAAATTGTTGTTTTTATTTTTGAAATTTCATCTGTTCTGTGATCTCATTAGAATGGTCTCTTTGTCCATTGGGGAGGATTGAAATTCATCCCTGATTTCTAATCCTGGTTAAATCTCATCCATGTCTTTCTATAAATTTTCCATAGAGATGGAGCTAAGGTGGCAGAGAAAAGGCTGGCACTTCTTAGATCATACCACTTTGGAAGAATTGAAAATTTACAGACCCTTAAAAATAGCTTTAAACACAGCCGCAGAAAAAAAACCCTGAATCTTGGAATAGGCCTCCTCTATCCCAGGAGCAGAGGCCAACTTCAACAGCACATAAGAAGTCAAAAACAGGCTTGAAAAATGAGCAAGCCAGAGAGAAAGCAAAAAACAAGCAAACAAAAATCAAAAAGCGAAAATACTATTGTGATCTACATTTGATCTCCACAATCAACTTTCTGGATTGTTAGTTTTTGTTTTCTTTCTCATTTTTTTTTATCTGATTTTTCTTGGGCAGCATGATAATTGTGGAAATATTATAGAAGAATTGAACATGTTTAACATATCTAGGGGAGGGATAAAAGTAAGAGAGAGAGAAAAATTTGAAATACAAGGTTTTACAAGGGTGAATGTTGAAAACTATGTATATGTTTTGAAAATAAAAAGCTATTATAGTAAAAAGAGAAAAATGACTAAACAGCAACAATAAAAGAACCTGATCATAGAAAATTATAATGGACAGGAAAAATCAAGACACAAACTCAAGAAGATAATCAAGTCAAAATTGCTACATACAAAGCCTCAAGGAAAAGTATGAATTGGTCTTAGGCTCAAAAAGAATTCCTGGAAGAGCTAAAATGATTTTGAAAATCAAATAACAGAGTTGGAGGAAGAAATGGCAGTGAGGCAAGAAAATCATGAAAAAAGAGTCAACAGCTTGGTAGAGGAGGCACACCAAAGATTGCTGAAAAAAAAAACCCACCTTAAAAACAGAATAAAACAAATGGTAAATAAATCACAAAAATCCACTGAAGAGAAGAACTTTTTAAAAAAGTAAAATTGGCCAAAGGGAAAAAGTATACAAAAATCCACTGAAGAAAACAACTCCTTAAAAAGTAGAATTAGCCAAATGGAAAAGGAGGTATAAAAGCTCACTGAAGAAAATCATTCCTTAAAAATTAGAATTAGGCAACTTTTGATTGCTCAATTAATAACTCCACAAGATATCAAGAAACAAGAAAACAAAAATCAAAAGAATGAAAAAAAAGAAGAAAATATGAAATATATCATTGGAAAAACAACTGACCTGGGAAATAGATCTCAGGGAAATAATTTAACAATTATAGAGCTACCATAAAGGAAAACTGCCCTGATATTCTCGAAAAAGAGGGTAAAATAGAACTTGAAAGCATCTACCCATCACTTCATGAAAGAGATCCCAAAATTAAACCTCTCAGGAATGAATATTAGAGCCAAATTCCTGACCTCCAGGTCAAGGAAAAAAATATTACAAGTAGTTAGAAAGAAAAACATCAAATATCAAGGACCTGAAGACAGGATAAGCTAAGATTTAATAGCTTCTACATTAAAGGCTGCAAGAATTGGAATATAATATTTCAGAAGAAAAAAAAGAAAAAATATAAGCAGGATGTTTTTAGAAAAACCAGGACTTACATGAACTGATGCAAAGTAGAATGAGGAGAATCCAGAGAACATTGTACACTGTGCTAGCAATGTTGTATGATGATCACCTATGAATAACTTATTCTCAATAATACAGTGATCTAAGATAATTCCCAAAGATTTATGATGAAAAATGCTTTCCAACTCCAGAGAAAGAACCGTTGGAGTCAGAATGTCAATCAAAGCATCCTTTTTTTATGTTATTTTTCTTGACAAGTTGGTTGTTTTTTAGCCTGTGTTTTCATTAACTGCATGACTAATATGGAAATGTGTTTTGCATGACTATACATGTATAACCAATATAAAATTGCTTGCCTTCACAATGAGAGGGAAAAGAAAGAAAGACAAAAATTTGGAACTCAGTATTCTTTTTTTAAAAAAAGAATATTTTATAAGTTTTTATATATGATTGGGGAAAAATAAAATATTAAATTAAAAGTGGTTCAAATAGATTTTCCAGATTTTACTAATGCACGAGAGGGAGGCCTTCCTCTAAATTGTTTAATGTTTTATGGATACTAATATAACATTTGGATTATTCATTAGTTTACAAGTCTGGCTTATCTCCTTTCTTGATATAATAATAGTAGTAATGATAATGAAGATAATAACTAGCATTTGCATAACATTTGAAGGTGTTATTATTACCCTCATTTTAGAAATGAGAAAACAGGTTGAGAAATTATTTGCCCCAGTCACACAATTAGGCAGGATTTGAACTCAATTTAACATTCATTCCATTACAACACTTAGCAGCCTCATACATATGGAATAAGTCTTCAATGATATCTTTTATACAACTTCACAAGCACAAGTCATCATTGATTAATATGCTCCCCAGCATGCTTATATTCACCATGTGTCTTTCCATTACCCTTTGGATCACTTTGTCTGCTTTGTATCACAATTTTTATTCTTTTGAGATCGCCGTGTTCCCTGATTTACAGTCAGACAACATCATTGGGGAGAATGGTGGTGTTTAAAAAAAAAAGAAAAGAAAAGATTTTTTATGGCAGGAAACAGCTTGTAATCACTGAAAGTTCTTTTCAATTTTCTAATTTGTTTATATTTTGTTAAAACATACACAATAACGTAATTGTTTCCTGTTTAATTAGAACATAAATGGTTTATATTTTAAGGTAAGATTTTTTAAAAAGGATTTATTCAGTATTTTGGTTTGATGCTTTGTTTGTTAGAATTTGATGAGAATGTTAAATGAATAATATTTTTTAAACTTTTTAAATAAAGTCACTGACTTGGTCTTGTCAACTTCTTGTCAATATTATCTTTTCTTAAGAATGTGCAAGACCTGGTTTCAGGCAAGCTATTCCCAAAGAAAGGTCCAGGACAATTTGATTATCATTCTCAGTCTTTATTTGATTCCTTTTCACCTGTTGTTTTTGAGCCAGTGCATCATGGTCTCTGCTCCCAAAGGACTACCAATCTCTCATCCCTGAGCCTTGCCAAATGAGACCCTGTGACTGACCAGATTTCTCTGCACATCGTAGCTTCCGTTAAATCATATTCTTATCCTGCCAATGAAATAATTGTTTACTTAGAACTTTGACAAACCCTTTTTTATTGAACTATAACACACACACACACACACACACACACACACACACACACCAAAAAACAAAAGAAAACTGAGATTCTCCATATTCTTCTCAGAAGCCTGCTGAGGGTCCCCAAGTGGATGAATGTGTAAGGGGAAAATCATGTACACTTTTGCTAGGTTATATAGAAGGACTTTCAGTGAAAAATCTTGGAAAGATTATTTCAAGGCTTTAAATGTTTCTCTATAGTTTTTTCAAGTAAAGTCTCAGAAGAAAAGTGAATTGTGAAATTGGTATATCTGCAATATGATTTTCATTAGTGAAATATGATTGTGTTTGGAGGAGTGAATTTAAACATGAGGGGACCTCATATGTAACTAAAATCTAATAACCTAATATAAGGTTGCAGCCTTCTTGAGCTCATAAAATAAAGAAATCATTAGATATAAAGTTGTTTAGCAAAATTTAGATGTATATATAAAATCTGTAGATTTATGTATATATGTATATGCATATATATTAAAATATGTGTTTATATGACACACAAGGGGATTCAATTGACAATGAATTCTCTGGCCATGGCAGCCCAGGAAGCAAATAAAACTATTTACACACCATCACTTGTAAAGGATGAAGTGAAGGAGAATTTCTATGAAGTACTAGATAAAACCAAATTATATCAATATAGATTATGATCCATTCAGAAAAATAGCAATTGAAGGACCAAAAAACTACAGTCAAGATCATACAAGAGGTGGTAACTTCTAAAAACCCAAAGGAAAGCTTGAAATACAATGTTACAACTAGCAAAAGAGATAGATTTACTATCAAGAATAATTCATCCTAAAAATCTGAGTATCTTCCTATAGGTAAAAATATGAATCTGTAATAGAATAGAGGACTTTTAAGAATTTCTGATGGAAAGAGCAGAGCTGGAGCAAGAACTTTAGAATATAATCCCCAAGAGTAAAGAGAACCCTAGAAAAGTACATTTATTTGAACAATGGGACAAAGCTATATTATGATATAGTCAAAATATTCTAATGGGGGGAGAAGAAACAGTGTCTCTGAACCTCAATGCTTTTAAAGCATATTGAGGAAGTCATATAAGGGAAAAAGAGATCCTGAGGGTGTATTGGTTCTGTTTTGAGGGGTTAAAAAAGGGTGAAAAGAGGGCTAAAGGAGGAATAGGCTAGTATGGGGGGGAAAGGTGCAACTTGGTACTTTTTTAAATTGAGATTTATGAGAAGAATATACAAACAAGGAGCAAAGGGAGAGGAAGAGGGAATCCAATAAACCTCATTCTTATCTCAAGTGGACAAAGGAAAGTTGAATATACACAGTTTGATGTAGAAATGCATCAAACTCAACAGGGGATCAGTTAAAAGGGAGGGCAATATCAGGAAGGGAAACCACAAACAAAATTGATTTCTAGAAGTGAGGATTCAAAGAATGGGAACAAAAAAGAAAAGAACTATAATTTAAGGGATAGCTTAAATTTGCCTCTTAGACAATTAGCAAATAGATGGGAAAATTGTGTTTTATTAATTAAATGAAATATGATTGCACTACTGCAATGATAAAGGAGGTGATTTCAGAGAATCCAAGTAGAATGAATTTTCATGGAGTAAATTGAGCAGATCCATTAAAACAATTCATACAAAAAATGATTAAGGAAAATCAATTTTGAAATATGTAAGAAATTTATTCAAAGCAATGAATACTAGAGAACCCATGATGAAACATGTCAACTATTTCCTGACACAGAAGTGATGGACACAAGTTGCAGAGTTATTTATTTTTGGACACAGCCAGTGTATGGATTCATATTTGATTGACAAAGATTATTTTTATAAAGTTCCCCCCCCCTTTTTTTTTTAAATCAAGCAATGTGAAATAGATATTCATGGTTTCATACAGAATCTTCTTTTGGTTTTCAGGTGTTTATGTGAAAAGGTTCTTTTTTGGTATTTAAGTTCAGAATGTTTGGAAAAATTAAGAGATTCTAAGTAAAATGTAATGAAACCAAACCATTTCTTGGGATAATCCTTTTAGCTGCAAGTTCAAAACTTTTTGTAAAGAGGAGCTACTTTTCATTCCTTTTAAACCTAAATATTATCTGAGAAGTGGATGGGAACATTGAAAATAAAGTTTCTGTATAGAACTGGAGAGGACACAAGTTCCATGGAACCTTCAGTTCTGTAGTTAAATTTAATAACATATAATTATGTTGTCGTGTGGTTCAGTTGTGCCCAAGTCTTCATAACCCCAAGTGGGGTTTTCTTAGCAAATATACTGGAATGATTTACCATTTCCTTCTCCATCTTATTTTACAAATGGAAAAACTGAGGGCAAGTGACGTGGCCAGGGTCACTTACCTAGTGTCTGAGGTTAGATTTGAACTCAGGAAAATAAGGTTTCTCTACTCCAGGTGTGGTACCCTATTCACACGCCACCTAACGACCCCATCATGTAATTATACGTTCTAGTATTAACAGTAACCAAAAAAGAAGTCAGCACCATGGCCAGTGTTTGTGGCAAAGCTGAGAAAAGCTGGTCAGTTCAGCACTAAAGGTTGCAGATAGCATAAGGACTACCACAAGAGGATGGCATTGTTCTAGGATGAGGGATGGATGTAATGGTAGTGATATTAATGGGGATGTCTGGGATCATAGACAGGGAAATGGAAGAGATTGTAGAGCCATATAATCCGATTCTTTTAATCCAAATGAGAAAAGAAGAAATTGTGACTTACCCAACTTACTCAGTTGTTAAGACTTAGAGGAGGGAAGGTAGTTATTGCTGTTGGTAGAATAAATTAAGTTGATGCCTTTAGATTATTTGTACTGGTCACAGAACAAGAAAGATGATATTAGCTCAGGTGAGTCTACAAGAAGGGAGCTATTGCATTGTCTGTATTTCCTGAGAAAGATCTGTGTCTCTTGGTGGGACACCACTGGGAGCAGCATTTGACACCATCTTTAAATAGTGAAAAGTCATTCTATGATGAAATCTTTCAGAGATGGTTTTGGCCATATTTGTGATTCAATACTTGTTCTGAGATTCCATTCCAATATCCTAATGACATCTTTTAGAAGATCTAACCCTACCCTCCCTTTAAAAAAATAAGCCAATGACTGTATGTAGAATAGAATTGAGGTAGGGGATTGGAGAAAGAGTATTTAAGAGAATATTTTGAACTTTGTAGTCCAACTTAGAATGGAGTTCTAAGTCCATTCAGATCAGAGGCTGTGACTGTATCCTGATTGCTATGGCATCTGATTCTGATGCACTAAGTGTGGGAAGATATCATGTATTTGAAGCACTGTCTCCTAGATCCAACATCTTCCACCCCTTTTCAACAGCACTGAAGCTGCAGCTGTGGGTTCCTGATGCAGGAGAATTTTTTACATCTGATCCAGACCCAGATTCACCATCTATGCTCTGATCAGCTTTATCATGACATTCTGTGTGCCCTATCTGATCATTGTGAATTCTCCAACTAAATTTATGAGACTAAAGTGTACAAAGCTTTGTTTGAAGGTGTCTGAGAGGAACCTCCCTACAGAATGTAGGGATATGCCCAATGGTACCTTAATGAGAGGATGCAAAACTCCTATTTAATTTCACACGACTGGGGCTACCTCCAAGTTAATTTGCCCGTTGGGCTTCAAAGATGATGAAATCTTGGAAAAGCTGATCTGCTCTGTGACCTATAAAAAGCTGACAAGAACATTTGGGACTTTGGGGACTTTTGAAAAGAAGAATTGTGAAAGACAATCTCTCCATTTTAAGCCAAAATCTATCAGAAACAAAATTACTACTTCTTCAGGTGGCACACTGGTATGTAGTGAAATGAATTTGCATTCTGGGTCAGAAGAAACTCGAGTAACTGCACACAATCCTCCCTCTTCCCAGTGTTAGAGGTGGCTTTTTGGGGCAGAGGCAAACGGGAGTTTCAATCTGAGAGGAGAGGTTATAGGGTTCAGGTGAGGAACATTCCAGGTAGCTAAAACATTAGGAGATTCCCTCCAGAGATAAGTTGTGTGTGTGTGTGTGTGTCCACTTGGCTCAAGAAAGAAATTCTAGCCTTGAGAGCTGCTTCATCAGTGACTCTAGTTTCTAGATAAATTCTTGATCCAGACACCAGTTTTCTTTTTTTTTCCCTAGGAAACTTTATTTATTTTTTATTTTTTAATAGCTTTTTATTTACAAATATATGCATAGGTAATTTTTCAGCATTGACAGTTGCAAATCCTTTTGTTCCAACTTTTTCCCTCCTTTCCCCTACCCCCTCCCCCAGATTGACCAATATATGTTAAATATGTTTAAGTATAAATTAAATGCAATATAAGTATACATGTCCAAACGGTTATTTTGCTGTATAAAAAGAGTCGGACTTTGAAATATTGTACAATTAGCCTGTGAAGGAAATCAAAAATGCAGGCGGACAAAAATAGAGGGATTGGGAATTCTATGTAGTGGTTCATAGTTCTCTCCCCGAGTTCTTTCGCTGGGTGTAGCTGGTTTAGTTCATTACTGCTCTATTGGAACTGATTTGGTTCATCTCATTGCTGGAGAGAACCATGTCCATTAGAATTGATCATCATATCATATTGTTGTTGAAGTAAATAGTGATCTCCTGCTCCTGCTCATTTCACTCAGCATCAGTTCATGTAAGTCTCTCCAGGCCTTTCTGAAATCATCCTGTTGCAGATATCAGTTTTCCAAAGGGAAAGGATTTCTTCAGTGGCATCTTGGAGAGGCAAGAAGGTTGGTGTTATTGCTCATGCAGCTGAAGCTGGAACTATGTCATGAAGAGAACAGGGAACAAAGGAGATTTGACTCTTTAAACCCCTCACCATTTCTAGACATTGCCAGAGGGTGATACACATCTGATAGAAAGAGGATTGTGTAGAAACCATGTGGAAATAAGGCCTTCGGTGTATTTTTTAAATCAAGAAATTATATTACAGTGTCCTAGTCTGAAGTCCATAGTCCTATTTGAATCAAAAACCTAATCAGTCTTCCTTGAATGGAAAAATTCATCAATTCCATAAAAGGATCTTGATTCTCTAAACCTAAAAAACGAGTTAATTCTTATTTGTGCTAACCAAACTATGAGGAGGAAAACTTTTTGTTTAATCTGATTAGGACAGGTTTGTTGAGCTTTGACCAGATTCAAAGAGGAGTAATTATTTTAATTTTCTTTACTTTTTTAATTATCAAAAATGTATTTTCCCTCCTTAAGACTTCCTTTCCCCATTAAAAAGAAAAAGGAAATGAAAATCCTTGTACCAAATATGCATAGTCAAACAAAATAAATTCTACACTTGCTATGTCTCCAAAAGTCTATGTCTTTAACATACTTAATATGTATTGGTCAACCTGTCATCGGCGGGAGGGGATGGGGGGAAGGAGGGGAAAAATTGGAACAAAAGGTTTGGCAATTGTCAATGCTGTAAAATTACCCATGCATAAAGAAAGAATAAAAAAATGAAAAAAAAAGTCTATGTCTTGTTCTGCTCCCTGATTCTATCACCTCTCTGTAAAGAAGTACGCAGCACACTTCATCATTGTTCCTCTGTAATTATGATAGAACATTGTGTAGATCAGAGTTTTTAAGCCTTTCAAAATAGTTTTTCTTTTATAATGATGTTATTATTGTAAAGTTGTTCTCTTGGTTCTGCTCACATCATTCTGCATCAACTCATGCAAGTCTGCCCAAATTTTTCTAAAACTGTCCCTTTCATCATCACAGCACAATAATAGCCTATTACATCCATATAATATAATTTCTCTAGTTTTTCCCCAAATGGTAGGCACTTCATTAGTTTCCAATTGTTTGCTACCATAGAAAGAGCTGCTAAAATGTTTTTGTATTCCCTAGGTCCTTTTCCTCTTCTTTAAAAAAAAATTATGCATTCATTCCTTTATTCTTTCATTTGTTTGTTTAAGCTCTTGGGAAGGTGTTTAGTTAAGTAGTGGAATTGCTGGATCTAAGGGAATACACAGTTTAGTAACATTTGAGGCATAGTTTCAAATTGCTTTCCAATATGACTGGAACAAATTCAAGCTACACCAAGAGGACCCTAATGTGCCCATTATCTCTCACCCTCTCCAATACTTGTCATTTTCCTCTTTTGCTAATTCTTTTCTAGATCTGAGAAATGAGAAACCAAAGCTCAGAATTATTTTAATTTGCATTCATTGACTTTTAGTGATTTAAAACCTTCTTTTCTCATGGCTATTGATAATTTAGATTTCTTTAGAAAATTGCCAGTTCACATCCAAAGGGCAATAGTTAAAAGAGAGAAGAAATTTTCTCCAAAGTTATTCATTAACGTTACTATTGTTCTGTTTAAGTAAAACAAAACCCCAAACTTTGCTAAAGAATTTTGTGTTTGTTTCACAATTACTCTGAAATGTTGATTGAAAACTACTTAGGTCAAAGAGAAATCTGATTGGTTGAGAGAACTCTGTTAATGTGAACTTCTCTCCAAGTAGAAAATCTGATGGAGGTGGCCAATATAAGAATTTGTTTTTCTTGACTCTGAATATTTGTTGAAAGAATTTTGTTTTTCTGTTTTTTCTCAAAGAGAGGAAGATGGAATGAAAAGAGAAAATAAACTTAGCTAATTGAAAAAAATTAAATAAATTGTCTCTGACAGATTTTGACTTAAAATGGAGAGTATAAAGTTTGTCTTCTATGCTTGTTCAGAATTTCCCCGAATAAGTTTAACTTTTTCATGGAATATAAACCATGGGGTAATTCTGATTCCTAGGACCAGGGGAGCTATGCAAGGCTATGGGAGGGGCAGAAGGAAGATGACCAGAATGTCCAAGAATTGTCCTAATGGATTAATTTAGAACCTCATGTGTTTTTACTCAATCCATTTTCCATGCTCCTTACACTTTTGTCTGTGACCCAATTTGAGATTTTCTTAGCAAAAATACTGGAGTGGCTTCTCATTTAATTCTCAGGTTTTTTTTTTACATATGAGGAAACTGAAGCAGATAGGGGTAAGTGATTTTCCAAGGGTATCTGAAGTATCTGAAGCCAGATTTGAACTACGGAAGATGAGTCTGGATTGTTCATAATTTGGATCTGACCCAAGTGAGCCTCTGAAGCTCCAGAATGTTACAGCTGTGTGTTTCCTGATGGATACTTGCCATGAGAATGATGTGTCCCTACATTCCTTCTTCAGTGTGCCAAAAAGAAGGGAGGTGGCTAAAGGTAAAGATGTGTACCCACATGTTCTACTCTTACCTTTCCTGCCCCCAACCCCACATCTGGAATCCTGGGCTGATTCTGTGAGGAGGTTTTTCAGGGATGGCTTTGTCTTCATTTCTGATTGGGTTCTACAAGAAACTTGGTCTCTCTGCCCTAAGGGGAACCTAGAATAGTGATTAAAATATCAATAACTCAGGAAGGGTTCATTATATTAGCCTACGTATACTCATATATTAGCCTAATTATTCTCATATATCATATTCTCATACATATATTTTCATATATGGCCAAAGTATTCTCTTCCTGAGTCCCAGTTTGCCATGGAAAGGTTGGAATGGATAAACTGGAGGGCACAGATCTCTGGAACACCAATCACAGGCTAAAAATAGATCAATGAGACTAAAAACACAAATGGCCCCCAGACCACTGCTGCCACACTCTCCTATTTGTTTGTAAGATGTAGGAAGAGCCAAAATGAAAACGAGTTGTAGTTACCTATAGCAGAGTGTTAAAAAGCAGCCAGAGTAAAAACAGATGTCCCTTGGAACACTGTGTCTGAAGAATTTGGAAAATTGTGAGTTGTGGTCCACAGATGTGGCGATGGAAGGCCTGGTGGGGAGGAGCAGCCCAAGACATTTTGAGTCATCCTGAGGCAGAGAAGGCCCCTTCCTTTTGTCTCCTTCTCCCCTCCATCTCTTATCTCTCGGGTTTTAATGAAACTGAAAGTGTAATCCCATGCTGGTTACTTTCTTTCTTCCCCGCAGGCTATGTCCCCCTTGGTGGGGATGCCATTTAGGTGGCAATTTATCACTGAGAATTGGGTCAGAATCTCACATCAGGCACTTGCTAGCTTTGTAACCCTGAAAGTCCTTTAGTCTTTCTCAGATTTTGTAAAATAAAGGGGTAGAACTCAAAGACCTCTTAAATTCTTTCCAGCTCTAAAGAATGTTGAACTGATCATCCCTATTAGGCAATTTCCTCCCTCTCAGTTAAGGGAATTTTAGGGGAAATCATTAGGGGCTATTCAGGAGTTTTAGTGGTTGTTTCTATACTCAAAAAATACTTTTTAATCAGTAAGTCCCTGTGCCTGAGCTTCTTTATCTGTAAAATGGGGATAGTAATAATACCTCCCTCCTAAAGATTGTCATGACAATCAAATGACATAATTTTCAAAAGCCTTTGCAAATCTTAAATACTGGCTAGTATTATTATTAATATATGTTTATTGGACTGCATTGAAATCTAACAGATGAAGTGAAAGGGTGAGCTCCTTCCCTGCCCTCCTACATTGGGAGTTCCAGAACTCTGCCTCCCACCTTTTCCTCTTTCTTGGTCCAAATACAAAAATTCATTTGCCCAGAAGCTGCAGAAGGGAAAAGGGGTGTAGGGCGTGCCATCCTAGTGGTAATCACTGAGGGAAAGGAACAATTCATGAGGATTTGGGCACAAGGGAGCCCTGATGCCAGAGATTGGCTCAGGAGTCAGTGAAATCTAGGTCTAGGGGTTCAGCTATGATTAGGAAACAGTGAGAGATGAAACTCCTGGGGTGGGGGAGCCAAAAATTACCTTCCCCACATTGGAGAAAAGGAGCAGGAATCTTGTGAAATTGGTACCTTAGTGAATCCCAGCCCTGAGAATGGAGCCTTCCCACTGACATCTGGCTCTAGTTCCTTCGCCCATGGGCATCTTTCCCTGGAGGACATCTGTATCATCTCAGCTCCCTCTAATGGCTAAAATGTAGACTTCTTGTCCCTGATTTTTAAACCGTGGCCTCCTTTTGGACTGCTCCCCAAATTCAAGCTTCCACTCTCAAAAGAACTCTAATTCTCTGTCGATTTATTTAGAGAATAGAGGGGCTCCATAAGCTCAGTGAGGGGTGCAAGCTCACCTTACAAGTCTGCCCAATTCTCTGCTTCACCTCCATGACTCAGGTGCCCCCAAGAAAGCGATCTTCCACAACTTCATCACTAGTCTTATATTCTAAAAATCACTTGACCTAGTAACAGAAAGGCAATGTAACTTACAGGATAGAGCGCTTTCTTGGAACAGGGAACAGTGGAGTTTAAGTCCTACCCATACTGGCTGGGTGACCCTGGGCCTAGGTGATCTCTTAATATCTGGAGGCCACTAAGACAAATTTACAGAGACCATGCTGACCTACATTGGTAAAGGAAACTTCCTCACCTGGGAGTTCCCTATCAGTGAAATCCCAGATCCAGTCCTACCTTCCAGTAATAATACTTTATTCTACCACCAGAGTAAGGTGGTCATGGAATCTATATATACATCTATTCCTCTATGCACAAAGTAAAAAAGACATGGTTTCTCCTAGAGCATGACCATTTATTTGTGTCTCATTGGCTTCCTAGAACAGCAGTCTGGGCCACAGCAGCTTGACATTCTCTAGAATATAGAGAGAATATATACCATTACTCTAGGTGGTAAGCTAAGGGCCTGGTGTAGCCCATGAAATAAATACTGGATATCTATAGGATAAACTAAGGAAAAATAGATTCAATTTTTTCCATTTATTAAAAAATGGCTCAACCCCATCTGTGATATATCCCATCATGACCTCACTATTCTCATAACATTACTCTAGCCAGCCCAGAAAATACTGTAGTTATAGGATATGCTAAGGAAAAAGTAGATCCAATCTTTTTCCATTAGAAAATGGCTCAACCCTAGATGATATCCCTGATATATCCCATCACGACATTACTATTCTCACAACTGAAGTTCCAAATATTTATGTCCTTTATTAATGACCCTTCAGACATGGTTTTGCTAATTATAACAAGAGTTAGGGGACGAGAGTATATGAGATGGAAAATAAAACAGTAGCTGGGAGCAGGAAACCAACAGCAGGAAAGAGTTTCTTACATGTTTGGGCCCTAAAAACACAAACAACCAGTCCATTTTTGGTCTGATGAATTAATTCTTTATTATAGATTGAGACCAAATTCCTCTATGCATAAAGAATCTTTTTTTTTAACAAGTTGAGTAAATTCACCTGTTAAACATCAACTCTCAACCTTTCCCGCCCCTTCCATTCTGATTCCCCCATGCTTGATATCTATATCTCAGGGTCCATTTGTAAACAGTGAGTGCTGCCAGTCTTCTGCAAGGCAGGTGGGAAGGGGAGACCCTAAAGGGGTCTCTATTCCCAGCTACCTGCCCAGTCAGAGCCTCCCCATCTCCCGCCCCAGCCGACTGTCCAGGACTTGGAGCTGCCTGAGGAAACCCGAGTTTGGGCAAATATCTCGGTGGGTTTGCACCGTCTGAATGGCCTCCACCAGGGTCATATTTTCACAGATCATGAGGTATGCCAGGACAAGTGTGGCAGACCGGCTGACTCCCATGGCACAGTGCACAAATATGCGGCCTGCAAGTAGAGACAAAAGACAAGTTTTGAACAAGCCATAATCATACAAGAAATACGAGACACGAATGCCCAGTTGATGTGGCCCCATTCAGATCCTCTAGAATTTAAAGACAAAAATGTCAACTAAATGGCCCCATTCAGATCCCCTAGAAATTAGAGGCAAGAATGTTACTAAGGTGGGTAACTGGAACTTTGCTCCCAGTCACTGAAATACAAAGGATGCTAATCCCGAATGTCGGTCAGGGACTACTTCATGTCCAGACTCCATTCCCTCTTCTTCCAAAGCTTTTAAGGAATTGGGGGAAATCTGAGAAAAGCTCCTGTCCTTCTGCTTGGGAAGGCTCAAGCCCTGAGAGAACTGGTCAGTGCTTACTAACTAGGACCTTTCTCCTTGCTCAGTCCATCATCTCCAGATGCAGTAAAGAGCAGAAATTGAGACTGCATGACTATGAATAGTCAACACATGGAATACCAAAAGTGGAAAGCTAAGGAGAAGAGCGCTGTCCAGAGTGGGTTGCGGAGGTCTGCTCCAATCGAGTTTATGTGTTCCTGAGCAGGTATGGTTCTCTCAGGGTATGAATGGGAGGCCCCAGGATTAACCCTGGGATAAAGCAAATTCTGATAGTCAGCTGAGGTCAGAAGAGGTGGTTTAAGGGGAAGAGATGGTTCTCTTAGACAGAACCCAGAGAATTTCCTCATCTGCAAAATGGGTTCCCTTCTAGCTCCAAATCTGAGATCTGGAGGACAAAGACTTTGTGACCATATCATCTTGTTGTTCAGGTGTTTAGTTACGTCAGATTTTGTGACTCCACAGAGCACAGCACATCAAATCCTCCTACCCTTTATTTGACGTAAATTCATTTTCATTGTTTCCATGATACCATCTATCCATCTCATCCTCTGCTATACCTTTTTCCTTTTCCTTTTAATCTTTTCCAACATTAGAGTCTTTGCCAATGAATGCCATCTTCTCATTATATAGCCAAAATAATTAAGCTGCAGATTCAATATTTGACCTTACAGTGAATAGCTTGAATTAATTGCCTTAAATATTGACTGATTTAGATTGTTTGCTGTCTTTGGGAGGAAGAGAAAAAAAATAGTTTTGCTAAGATGAATGTTTGCATGTATTTGGAAAAGTATTTAAATTTTTAAAAAGCCTATTGATTTATCTCTTTGCTGTCCAAGAGACTCTCAAAAGTAGTCTTTAGCACCATAATTAGAAAGTATCGGTAGTGTGAGGAGCAGCTTTCCTTACAGTACAATTTTTACAGTCATACATTGCTTCTGGATAAACCGTTGCTTTGACTAAGTGGACCTTTCTCAGCAGGTTACTGCGTTTTAGTGTGCTGTTCAGATTTGCCTTTCAAGGAACAATTAAACAATCCTTTAATTTTATCATTTGCAGTCACATCTGAAAGGATCTTTGAGCCCAAGAATATAAAATCTAACACTGCTTCCATTTCTTCTCTTGCTATTTGCCAAGAAGTTATGGGACCAGTGGCCAAGATCTTAAGGTTTTTGCATGCTAAGCTTCAAACCAGCTTTTTCACTCTGCTCTTTCCCTCTCATCAAGAAGCTTCTTAATTCCTCTTCACTTTCTGCCATCAGAATGGTATCATCTGTGTATCTGAGATTGTAGATATTTTACCAGCAATCTTAATTCCAGCTTTTGATTTATCTAGCCTATTTCACATGATGATGCAAATAAGTTAAATAAATATACAGTCTTATTGTTCTTCTTTCCCAATCTTAAGCCAACCTGTTGTTTATTTTGGGATCCGACTTTTGCTTCTTGACCTGCATTCAGGTTATTGTCTGGTACTCCCATCTCTTTGAGGATTTGACAGATTTTGTTGTGATCCATATAGTCAAAGGCTTTAATGTTGTCAATGTAGCAGAAATAAAAGGCTTTTTTCTGGATTTTCCTTGCTTTTTCTATAATCCAGTGAATGTTGACAGTTTGGTCTCTTAATTCCTCAGACTCTTCAAAAACCAGTCTGTTCTTCTGGTAATTCTTGGTTCACATATTGCTTAAATCTGGCTTGCAGAATCTTAATCAGAACGTTGTTAGTGTGTGAAATAAGCACAATTGTTCAGTAATTCTTTACCATTGCCCTTCTTTAGGACTAGGATACAAACAGATCTTTTCCAATCCAGTGGCCATTTTTATTTTCCAAATTTTCTGGCATATTGAATGCAGCATTTTTTTTAGGGTTTTAAACAATTTGACTCCACTAGCCTTATTGTTAATAATGTTTCCTAAGACCCAGTTGACTTCATTCTCCAGGATGTATGGCTCTAGATCAGTAAACATGGTTTTTGGTGATAAATTCTTTTGTATGTTCTTGCCACCTTTTCTTCTATTAAATCCCTATCATTTTTAATTTGATCATGTCCATTTTTGCATGAAACTCTCACATGATATCTCAAATTTTCTTGAAGAAATCTCTTGTCCTTCCCATTCTACTGTTTTTTTTTCATTTCTTTGCATTGTTCATTTAAGAAAAGTTTCTTATCTCTTTTTGTCTGCACAGCATAACTCATAGTTTCATTGAGCTGTGCAAGCCCCTCTACTATTACAAGGTAGTAATTGAGGAAGTCGAGTTAGGGAGAGAGAACCATATGATCTTGGGCAAACTGTCCTGACTCTAGTAGTTAAGCTTTAGAGCTGAAGTCACCTCAGAAGTCATCTGCCCTCATTTTACAGATTAAGAAACTTAGATCCTGAGAAGTTGAATCATTTGAAATCTCACAAATAGTAAATGTCAGAAGTGGAATTTGAATTTATGTCCTCTGCTGTCAAATATAGAGTTTTTAATGGTTGTCCCATGGTGTTCCTAAGAAAATCTGGACAACTGGCATTAAAAAAATAATGAAACCCTGAAATTCAAATACAGATAATTAGTATTTAGCACCCCCCCCCTTTTACCTTGGGGCTGCCCTTTTGTGAATGAATCCTTTTCTCTTTCAGAGTTGCTCTTGATGTCCATTATAACTTGATGGTCACTCGTGAGCAGATAGGTGCAGAGATATACAAAGTACATATCTCCCAACCTTGTACCATACAGGGATGGCCTTTCCAATGAGACAAGGTCCTACTGGGACCAAAAGACCCTCTATGTGGAACTGGCCCCCCATGCCAACTCCATTATGTGGTATCCCAGTTGTTCATCAATCTTTCCCCCAGAGACTTCTCAGGAAACCCAACTTTTGTCTAGTGCATAAGGGCCAGATAACTTATTCAGCAACAGTTTTCTTTCTCACTGACCCTAGTAAAGGCTCTAGACAAAGCTTCTGGAGACTAGATCACTGTCATCTGTTCCAATTGGGCAGGGATGAGTAGATGAGATAGAGGAGAACCCCTTTAGAGATGCTTGCTCTCTTATTTCCTGATTAAATATCTCCTAAATACAGATTTCATCTTAGTAATATGAACATATCTAGGGGACATAAAAGCAGGACCTGCTAAAAACCCATTCTAGAGAAGGTCATTTTTACTTCTCACTTGAGGGAGCCTCAGTTTCCAGATCCCTAAAAAAGGAATATTTTTTACTCACTAGGCAGCAGTATATAATGGGTGGAGCTACAGCCTCAGAGTCAAGAAGACTTCTTGCCTTTGACCCACTCTAGTTGGAAGATTCTGGGCAAAATCACTTAACTTCTCAGTGCCCCAAGAAACTTTTTAGAGTGTAAATTGTACAGCAGGCACTAATTCACTCTGGCAGAGGGACTTGACTTGCCAAGAATGGCACTGTGGAAAGAGTCTGACTTTGGAGTCAGAAAACCTGGTTCACATCCCATTTTGGACACTACCTTTATGATTCTGGGGATCATTCATTTAGGGTCCTCCATTTTCTTCCCATCTGTAAAATAAGGGAGATTGGACCTGACGGCCTCTTAGGCCTCTGCCAACTCTGAATATAGATTCCTCTGAATACTATGTGGGGCAAATGACTCTGGACCTCAGTTTCCTCAAATGAAAAGTGAAGAGGCTAGAGGGAGCCTGGGGCAATGGAATAACCAGGGATTTGGAGTCAGAGGGCTTGAGTTCAGACTTTCTACTTGCATGGTATTGGGCAAGACAAGTAAGACAGGTAAGCTGTCCAAAAGGGATTTGAAGCAGATAATTTAGGGGCCCATTCCAGCTCAGAGTCTATAATCCTCTCCCTAATCCTTCCCAAATGGGAGATTACAGAATATTTGTGCTTTTCTGAGGTAGAGGAGAGAAGGGAGGGAAAGATGGCTGAATCTCTGAGAAGGTTTCCCATTCATCCAATTCTCTCAGAATGGACCCAGCTGGTTCTTCTGGAAGGGTCTGACTCCTAATCTTGAGAGCCATTTGAGAGCCTGGGTCCCACCCTCAATTTCTTCTACCCCTCTCAGAAACTTACCACCACAACCAGGAAAGAACGAGGAAGAAGAGGAGGAAGAGAAGGAAGAAGAGAAAAAAGAAGAGTAGAAAAAAAGAGGAGGAAGAGGAAAAGAAAAGGAATAAGAAGAAAAGAAAGAAGTAGAGCAAGAAGGAGAGGAGGAAGCACCAGCCCTGAAGTCCAAGGAGGAGACCCTAAGTCCAACACTTGCTGGCTGTGTGACTTTGGGGAAGTCACTTAACCCCAACTGCCTCAGCAAAAAAAAAAAAAAAAAAAGGAGAGAAGAAGAAGAGGAAAAGGAATAAAAAGGAGAAAGAAAAGGAGGAAAAGGGGAAGAGGAGGAGGAGGAAGAGAAGAAGAGAAAAGAAGAAAAGTAAGATTAGTAAGAAGGAGAAAGAAGAATAGGAAGAAGTGCAAATGGAAAAAGAAGAGGAAGAAGAATAGGAGATAAATAGAAGATGGTAGAAGAAAAGGAAGAGATGGTGAAGAGGAGTCAAAGGAAGAAAACAAGGAAGAAAAGAGAAAGAGAAGGAAGAGGAGAAGGAAGAGAAAGAAGAGGAAAAAGAAGAGAACAGGAAGAAGAGAAGAGGAAAAATGAGAGGATGAAGTGGAAGAGAAGGAGGTAGAGGAGAGGAAGAGGAAAAAGAAGAAAAGGAAGAGAAGGAATAGGAGAAGGAGAAGGAGGAGGAAAAAATAGGAGAGTGGAAAATAAGGAAGAGATGATTAAGAAGGGAAGGAAGAGGAGAAAGAGGAGGAAGAGGAGAAGAAAGAAAGCAACTAGGAGGAGGAGAAAAAGTAGAAGATAGTGGAAGAAAAGAGATGATAAAGAGAAGTTGAAGGAAAAAGAAGAGGAGAGGAAAAGGAAAAGGAAGATGAGGAGAAGTATAAGAGGAGAGAAAGAGGAGAAGAAAGAAGGAATGAGAGGAAGAAGTAGAAAAGAAAGAGGAGAGGAAGAGAGGAAGAGGAAGGGGAGGAGGGAAAGGTTCACCTTGATTGCTGAGGGCAGTTCTTATATATCTGGCTGCAGGCAGGAAGTAAATGCTGAGGTCGAAGAAGGGGTTGTCGTCGGCCTCGATGCCATAGTATTCCACGGGCATCCCTCGGTAGAATTTGGCGCCCGTGTCGACGTGGAACCTGCCGGCAGCCACATTCACAATGTGGGTGATCCCCAGCTGACAAAGCTTACTCTTGTCCCGGGCTGCGTATCTGGAGGGGGCACAAGGAGGGAGAGACATGGGGTGCCTGCGGGCAGCGTGGCAGTCTGGCAGGGCCCGGGCGGGGGTCCCGCGGAGGGCAGGCCGCTGGACGGGGGCACACCCACCAGGGCTTTTAGCCTGACTCTGAACCGCTGCTGGCAAAGCAGCTGAGAGAGCAAGCATTATTGATGAGTGAGCCGGCTCCCTAACAATCTTTCAGGGAGACACGGCTACTGTGACCCCCATTTTACAGCAGGCAGAGGTTCCATGACTCGCCCAGAGCCCCCCACCAGTGAGTGTCTGGGGCTGTCTCTGAGCTCGGGTTTAGGGCTCTATGCACTAGGCCACCTAGCCAGCCCTAGGTGCTCGGAGTTAGGGGCTCGGAGGCTCGATTTCAGCACCTACAAAACGGGATGGGGACTAAATCTGTGATTCCCTAGTAGAAGATAAGGAAATTCCTAGCCATGCAGATTACCACCTTCCCTTTGTCTTGGAGGGCTGCTTAGGGCCTGTTACAGGTGACACACCTGGAGAATTCGCCCAAATGGCTCTTTCTGAAGCTGGATCCTTCTATATTATAATAGATATATATATTATATATATAATATATATAGAATATTATGTATATATAATAAAATAGAATGGAATTATATATTAATAATAATATAATTTTATTCCACCATCCTGGAAATTAGGATTAAGCATGAGACCCTTCTCTCTTGAAAATTCTGTAATTCTATGATTTTTGAATTATTATTGATAGGAATCATTACTTTCCTCTCTCGGGTGTTTTCCCTCATTCCTCCCTCTCCTACCAGGGACCTGAGCCTTCTGACCACGTCCCAGGAGGAAGCATCCCTGAGAAGACCCCTGCCCATCACGGCTTCCTCGGGGGGAGCCCCCTCCCCTCGCGGGTAAGTTGGGGAAGGCTTACGCGTCTCCCAGGTAGAGGTTGGGCCAGACCTCATTGATGTGGCTCATTGAGGAAGCCCTTCGAATCCACAGCAGGCGCTGCAAGTAGGCCAAAGTGGGTGTCTGGTAGGGGACAAGATTCTGGGTGCTAACTCGGGTTGCCCCATGGATCTTGGGCCTCCGCAGGTCCTGTCTCTGCAGTGAATCCATCCTGGAAAACAGGGGAGGGCATCCCATTGCTGTCCTTGTGGTGTCCCTGGGTGAGGGAGGAGGGAAGGGGGAGGGAAGGGGGGAGGAGGAATGAGTCCCAGAATCCAGGAAAAGTGTCTCATGGCTTTTGTATCATTTTATAGAGGGAGGGAGAGACAACTGTCTCTCTTAACTGTGAAGGAATGAGTGATAAGAGAGACATCTGTGTTCTCATCTAATCAACCACAGGAAGCAACTCGGGAGGTGACTCTGGGGACTCTGGAAAGAAGGGGGCCTGGGAGGCCAAAGAATTGGGGGAGAAAGGGTCAGCAGTTGCAAAGGCAAGGCTGGAGCCCTGGTCCGGATACCCCCCCGCCGGCACTCGGCCAGCCCAACAAGGAGCTGGGAGTGACCTGCAAAGGGCTCCCCAGTATCATGGTCCAGGGGAAATGGCGCTGGACTGAGACTTGGAAGGCCATCATGTCCCAGGAGCTCCTCCAGGAGCTGGAGGGGATCATCACCAAGGACCTTTCACCCTACAGAACCTCAGAGCTTGCTCATGTCCCGTCGGGGTCTGGATTCTTAGCGTTCAGCTTCATAGCTGAGCTTTCTGGGGATAAAGGACAATTTCTCTGGGTCTCCGTTTTCATGTCCCCAGAATGAATGGATGCTGGGAGGTCGGTTAATTGAACAGGGCTCCGAGGACTAAGCAGTTGGACTAGGTTGATCTTTAAAACTCTCTCCCATTCTGTAATTCCACACTTCTGCCTTACCTGGATGCAGGGAGAGGCTGGGGTCTTGCCCAGTTCCTCCCCCACTGTTGAGAGAGGGAGGAGTCACAAGGGACCCCTGCAGGTTTTATGTCATCCCTTGCCCCCCGATCCTGAGGGCTCTGTGTTTCAAAGAAAGCTAAATCTCCCCTCATCTTTCTCCTACACTGGCATCTTGCTGCCTCCCAACTGAGGCAATAACAATAGGTCTTATTATACTGTGTCCCATTGGCTACCGAACTTAGCCACATACTTTTCTGGGGTCTAAATAGCTCAAGCCAACCTCCTCTGGTTGTCCCAGAGTCCTTCTGGGGTGTGGAAGAAAACAATGGTGGCAAGAGAAAATATCGGTTTTTGTCTTTGGATTACCCAGAGTCTGGTACATACTAAGTACTTAATATTTACTGAACTGAATTGAACAGGTAATTTCCCCCCATATCCTTCCCAGCAAAACCCAGTTCTCTTTCTTTAAAAAAAAAAAAATTATAGTATTTTATTTTTTTAATCACATATAGTTTTCAACATTTATCTCTGTAACTAGTTTTCTTTCCCCAACAAAATAAATAAGTCCCCTTCCCTAACCAATTTCCTTCTCCCAAATGCCCTGAGTGTCTGAGAGAAATGGACTAACTCAAACTGAGTTGTTTTCCCTTCATTTCAGTTACTGAACATGACCCACAGCATCCTGGAAATTAGGGTTAAGCATGAGACCCTTCCCTCTTGAAAATTCTGTAATTCTATAATTTTAAAATTATTACTATAATTATTATGGAATATATACTGTTCTCAGTTAATTGCTTGCTAACTGAACTTCAAAGGATTTTTTTTAAAAGGGCTACCATTCAAGGAAAATAGGCTATAATCTTCCTTTGTAACTTTTATACCAGGGCCTGATTATTGGGCTATTACCTCTCCTGATTAGGAGATAAGTAGGAATTGAGTTCAAGGGAACAATTTGGAAATTAAGAGTGTATGTAATTTGTTATTTATAGGAATGTGTACCAGACATTCCCCAAGTAACTTGCTGCTTCGAGAGAGGGATGATGCCTTAAAGCTATTGTTCAAAGCCTTTATGACAACAAGCTGACTGGTGGAGCAAGACTCAGGGAATAGGATGTGGGTTGGGAGAAAGGTGTCCAAAAGAAAATGATGTGATTTCACAATTTTTAACAAGAACCAATTTTACCTGGGCCAGGTGCACCACCACATGTTGGGTATAAGCCAGGCTGGAAGAATTCAGTAAACATGGAAGGCTCGCTGTCTCCTGAGCTTCTTTTCATAGGACATAGTGGATACAGTGCTTGCATGTATGTCTCTAGGTCCCAGGGACACCTGGCCTGGGTGTAGGGGGTAGGCGAGGGGATCCAAGTCCTTCTCACAATTTTCCCAGGTAAGGTTGGGGAACCAGTAATATTCTTGAGACACTCACAAGAGGCTGAAGCAGCTGAATCCTACGAACCTAAAGGACTTCTACCTAGATCAGGGACAATAATGACCTGTATATTCTCTGTCTGCAGACGGGGCCATACCCAAGAGTGTGGCTGACGTAACCAGGTTCCTCTCCCAGCATCAGGAGTTCTTGGCTGCCCCTGCCCCTGGGACTCCTGGTTAAAATGGCCGTTAATCCCCCCACATACCCCTCAGTTCCCCATTTAGACCCTCACCTCTGATGGCAGTGAACCTTCCCATCTCATTGAAGAAAGGTTAGAGATACCTTAACTTTCCTTCCCCTCCTCCTCTGCATTTCTGAGTTAAAGCCAGAACTATCATTCTGGGGTGGCAGGGCCTTGGTAAGGACAAAAATGGAGATACTGGCTATATTGTGTGTAAAAAAACAGGTCTAAACACCAAACATGTCCTGATAATAAATCATAATTTCACAACACCATTCTGGGGGGGCAGGGCCTTGGGAAGCACAAAAATGGAGATACTGGCTATATGTAGGTGGGGTATATGTATATGTATTTGTATATAGAACAGGACTTCTTAAACTTTTTCCACTCTGACTCCTTTTCACGGGAGAAATTTTTACATTACCCAGGTATATAAAAAAGTCTACAAATCATAGATGTCCTGATAATAAATCATAATTTCACAACACCACATTCAGTTATGAGACTCCATATGGGGTCGCGAACGGCAGTTTGAGAAGCTGGGATCTAGAGCCAGCTGTGTGAGGAAATCCCTGGAAACGGGCTTATACAATCGTGGGGTCGTCTCCATCAGGGTCCGGTGTCCACCTGACTTTGGCCTCCCATTGTGCACACCATGATCGGGCCATGTGGGATGGAGGAGGTGCCTTCTTTCTCGGGTCACCCCCATATCCAGGGCTGTCCGTGGGGGACAGCAGAAGAGGGAATATTCTTCCCTTTGGTGGGATAAATATCAGCTTGAAAATCGACAGCAGGGGTGAAGAGACACCTACAGAACGTGAGGGACCTGTCCAAACTCTCACAGCCAGCTGGGGCCAGAAATAATTGTTGACCCAGAGCTTCGAACTCTTAGGAAAGCCTAACTGTGGGCTTCTGCAGATTTCCCAGACTCCAAGGACTAAACTCAAGCCCGAGGAAGGACTGCCTGATGCTGGAGGAGGCCTCCAACTCTTCCCCAGTAATGGGCATCTTACCTATAGGTAACCCCACCTACCTAGAGCATGATCTAGGGCTTGAGTCTGGAGGCTCTGGGGGCCAGGGCAGTGCTGGACTCAACAGTAGGGATCGGAACAGGGGGCTGGGGTTCCATCCGAGAACACAGATGCTGTGAAGCGGCTAGAGTTCCAGCTGCTCTACCTGGAAGCCCCTGGGGGGAGGGGGCGGCCAGGTGGGGGGTCCTGGGCTACCCTGCCCCGAGGGCTGCAGCTCCATCCAGCCGACTTCAGGCACTCACTGGCCCGGGGCAGACTGCAGAGTAAAGGGGCCCCGGAGAAGGGGTGATGGGGGGGGGCAGTGGTACGATCTGCCAACGAGGGGTTAGTCAGGCCCCCGGGGCTGTTTCCTCCCTGATCCTGGAAACTCTCGGCCCCAGCATCCAGATCCCGGTCTTCCTGGTCCAGTTCCCACAGAAAGACCCGGTCCCGCCCAACCCTTCCTGGGCCATCCCTTTCTGGGCCTCCCAGAATCAAACGCAGGGTAAGACTACCCCCCCGTGGCCAAGCCCCGGCTCTGCAGCCCGACCGCCTGGAAGGTGGACCAGCAGATCCCGGACCCCAGAAGGCCTGTCGGCCACTACAGCCACCTTCCTGCCCCGGGAGCCCTCCCCTGGGCCAACGACTGGGCAGCTGCCCCTGCAGGAAGGACTTCTGAGCTAAGAGGGCCCGGGCAGCTCCGGAATCTCACCAGAGAAACCATTTTAAGGAGCCAGAGGATCTGGGTCCAAAATGTAAACCGTGGAGCTTGGACTAGATGGCTCCTGATGTTACTGGTTCAAGATCCATAATTCTGAGCTCTATCGCTCCTTTCAGCTCTCCCTCAAGGATCCTGGGGATCTTCTCGAGTCCCCCCCTGACCAGGGCTATTGTTTCTGCCTCAGTACCAGGGCAGGGGGGAGTGGGAGAAGGGGTGAGGGTGTCAGGGGAATCCTTACTCTTTCAGGGGATACTCCCCCCGCCCCCATTGGGGACTGAGGCCCTGGATTTCCGGGGACCACAAAGGACAGAAGCAGACCTCCTCACCGCTCTGAGGTGCCCGTCCCAGCTAAGATCTGGGCCAAGTCATTTCTCCTCAGAATTTTGTTTGGGAGGAACCAGAAGGCAGGGATTTGTGCTTATAGGAATAATCCAGTCTAGCCCAGGGAAGGTATAAAATTATAAAGAACTCTGAAAGGGAAAATTTATTCTAAGGTTCTTAACCTGGGGTCTGTGGACTTTTTTTTAAATAGTTTGATAAGTATTTAATCCTATGCATTTTATTTTATGCATTTAAAACCATTCCGAGGACTCCACGGACTTCAAGAGATCCTGCCAAAGCGGTCCAGGAAACAGACACACGCAAAAGGTTAAGAACCCCTGACAATGAAGAAAATGAAATGTGGAAGTCTCTTACAACCTTCTTTCTCACTGGTAGAAATAAATGCAGTCCTGCATGCAGGCAGCCCTGGGCAGCTGGAGGCCCATTTCTCTGTGTCCTCCACCTTTCGTCTGAGAATGCTTCCCTCCCTTCCTCCCTGGGCCCCTAAGAATCTGAGAATAGAGGAGCCGTCCATTCTTAACTTTGCCCAGGGTCACTCAGCCAATAAGTTACGGGTCCTTGCTGTTCCAAGTCCCACACTTGGAAGATGGTGGACGGTGGGTGGAGGGCATCTCAGGGGTCAGCTGCTCTCATCTCTCGGCTCGGGGTGAGGAAGGGGCTGGGGGAGTGGGCTGGTGATTGGCAAAGGGAACTCCAAGGTGAGAAAGCTCAGTCTTAGGGAATCGCCTGGCCCGTGGCCGGGGCCACGTGGTCGTCCTGGCTTCCAGTCCGCTCTCCAGCCCGTACGCTGCGAGAGCCTCCCTGCTTTCCCAGAGGAAGAGGCTGAGGGACGAGGAGTCTAACTAATGGAAGGCAGTAAGGGCAGAGCTGGGGCTGGAACCCAGCCTTCTGACACAGCGCTAGCCTGCTTTCCCTGTGCCATAGGGCCCCCCGACCATTACACCTCACTGCCCATTGTCATTAGGCCTTCCCTCACAACTTTCTATAACTCCCCAGCTCCGGGGTCTCGTCCCTGCTGAGGGGAGGAGGGTCCCATTGCCGCGGGGCTCCCTCTGCACTTCTGGTTCCGTGGGGACCGTCGGCTTCCCGTGTCCGAGCCCCACCTGCCTGTCTCTCTGTCTCTGGGTGAGGGTCCTTGGGCCTGAGTCCTTGCCCAGAATGAGTGAGGAGGGGGCGGCACTCACCTGTAGCGGCCTAGCCTGGTTCCAGCCGCTGGCTACGGACTCCCAGCTGCCTGTGTCTGCTCTGTGGAAGCTGCTTCTATTTTGGATTCGGGTTTAATTATAAACCATGATCTGCTTCCCCCCTTCCGCCCTCCTCTTCTTACTACCCACCTACCGGGGGCCATCAGTCCCCTTCCTTCCCGGGAGGGGAAGGTGCCGAGATGATGGCGTGGCAAGGGCATGAGACGGCCCAGGCTGGCAGAGCCGGCACCCGCCTCCACGCCTGACCCATCCTAGAGCTCTGCAGGCCGGGCGACGGCTCGCCAGCCACAGCCTGGGCTATATATGTGGTATGTGTCAGTGCCTGTTGGGAGGCGGGGTGGGGAAGGCTGGAAGCCACTGTCCCTGGCCAGGGGATTAAAAGCGGGCAGCGTCCTTCTCAAGCCTTTGTTATCGTGTAGAAACAGAAGGCAAAATGGAAGAAGGCTCATGACTATGGTCTTGTCCCACTTCAGAGGGGAAGTGTGGTGCAGAAAGGAAGGGACACCGGGCTGGCTTTGGGCCACCTGCTCTTGACCACCTGGCTGTCCTTTCCCTGCCCCATGCCCTTGGCGGTATCAGAAAGAAGGGGTGGGTGAAGGAAAGCCCAAATGCTATTTAGATAATTTTTGTGAAGCTCTTAGCACAGTGCCCACCACATAGTAGGTGCTGTGCAAATGCTTCCTATGCTTTCCCTCTTCACACAGGGCAGAGTAGCGGGGCGTCTGGGAGGACTTTGCCAGGAAATGAGAGCCAGTTCCTGGCCAATGTTTGCAGAAGCTGGAGGTCCCTCTGACCCCCCTAATTCTGTCCAGTTGGAGGAGGGGCTGCTGCGCTAAGTTCAGAGGAGAGGCTATTGGGAAGGGTTGTACAGAAGAGTTTCCTGGACCCTGGACAGGTCATTTTGTGACCCGAACCTGCCCAGAGGTAGGTCCCACAGGAAAATGCCTAGAGAACCTCGGCAAAGTTCTCCCCCGCCACCTCACAGTGTCCCCCCGCCATCTTGGTCCCTCAAACTTCAGCCCTGGACACAGTTCTAAGGGTAGGAACAGCTTCCAGACCCTTCAGATCCCTTCTTAAGGGAGGATAACGCCATTGGCAGAGCCTTTGAACCCAGTGAGATGCCATGAAAGCTTTGGTTTTTTAAAAACGGCCGTTTTATTTTCGGTGCAAAGTGGCGGATGGCGTCAGATTCTCCCCGCTCCCCTTACGCTGTTGTTGGCTAAGCTGCAGGTCCAGGTCACGCAGCTGGGACAGGAACCCCCGATTGGGGCAGATGTTCCGATGGACACTTACTGTCCTCAGAGCTTCCACCAGGGTCAGCTGCTTCCGGAGCATGAGGAAGGCAAGGACCAGGGTGGCAGAGCGGCTGAGCCCCATGGCACAGTGGACAAGCACCTTCCCTGCAGGGAATCAGGGGAGCGGAGGCTTAAGAGGCTATCAAGTGCAACTGAGGGTAAGAGAGATTCCGTGACTTTCCAGGATCATGCATCTATAAGTATCTAAGGCTGGATTTGAACTCAGGTTTCCTTGATTCAATAAACCATGCCATGAGTATGGGGAATTGAGAGCAACCTAAAGTGGGTATAAAAGGAAGGACTGAAAGAAGAGTCCCTGTTCCATTTTATAGACTGGAGACCTGCAGCTCAATGTGACAGAAAATCAGGGACCATTAGGGCCCTTAAACCCCACCAGATTCCAGGCCTTGGGACCCTAGAACTCTAGACCGACTCTTGCTCCCCATTATCTATGCCTGATCATGAGAATAGGATGGGGGGCTTGAGTCAAAAAGAGCCTCCCTCCCCCTGTTCTGCCCTCTCACCGCCCGGTGTCTCCAGTGCTCCCTGGATGAAGTTTGCTGCCTCGTGGAAAAAGGCACTGAGATCAAAGGCTGGGTCATCAAAAGCCTGTATCCCGTGGTAGGTCACAGGTAAGTGACAATAATAACTGGATCCTGTAGACACGCCCAGAACCCCATGGGTAGCATTGAGGACATGAGTGATTCCTTGGTCCTGTAGCATTTTGAGATTCCTGGCCGCCCATCTGTGGTGGGAAGGAGGCCCAAGACACATGAAGTTGCTAGGAGGTCAGATGGCAATGGGCCTCCAATACCTGGGAGCCTGATTGAGGCTCAACCTCAAGAATCCCCAACCCTAATTCCTACCCTAACCCACATCTCAAATGGAAACCTCTTAATCATAATCAGAATCCTAAAACACCCTTCCTGAACTCCAGTATCTCGGAGCCTAACTCTGGGCTCAACCCCTATAATCCAGCCCTCGTCCTCCAGTGCTATGGCTCAGTCTTAATATTCCCTCCCCTATGACTTCTCCAGGACAGCCCCAGATCCCTCTGTAATTTGATTGCCAGTTTGGGTCCTAGGATATATGATTTGGGGAAGGATAGGAGATCAGGGGAGAGACAGGATGGACCGAGGAAGAACGGACAGAGATATCTTACAAATCTCCCACATAAACGTTAGGCCAGACTTCATCCATGTGGTTCCCAGGCCCTCTTTGAGTCCAGAGGAGTCGCTGCAGGTCATCTATTTCTGGTGTTTTATCTCTGACCTTGTGAAACATCTTCCACCTGCCTGACTCCCAGTGGGGAGTGCTCTTGTCAGGATGGGGTCCAAAAGAACCTTGAAGTAAGTGAACGACAAAAAAGGGGAAGGGGTGGGTAGAAAGGAGATAAGTTCAGAGAAAAGTTGTTAGGGGTTTCTGCTTTCCCTAGGGAAATGCTAGCCTACTTCCATGAGAGTGTGGGGTGATGTGGGGGGAGGGATGTTGAGGGGACAATTTGAGTCCCCTCCTTGAAGTTCTCACCTCTGGGCTGTGGGACTTAAGGGGACATTGATGGTGGACCAAGGATCCCTCATTTCCTCAAAGATGTATTGTCATTAAACAGGAAGGGTTTCTAATTCTTTGAATCCTCACATCTAGATGCTCTAGTTTCTTCTACCTTTCTTCTTTTTCTGGTTTTTTTTTTCTCTTTCACCTTTCCTTCCTACCCTTTCATTTGTAGAATAGACTCATTATGAAATTTCTTTTTCATCCAAAAAGTCACTTTAGCCACTGACCCATTCCCCATCAAGGGACTCAAAGATTTAGCTCCTTGAGAAGCATTCCAGGCTAGACTACCTTCCTTTCTTGAGCCCTAAATGGAAACAAGGGGAAAATAAACTTAAACTCTTCCTTTCATTGAAGGGATAGAAGAACACTATGGGTGTAGAATATTACATTAGGCTGTCAAGCACAGTGAATATATATTGGTTTGTTTTTGTTAAATTTTGTATTTGTTGTTGTTATAAGGGTAGAAAAAGGGAGAGAAGTATGTACAGAAATAAATGTGATATAAAAGCCAAAATCTTATTTGTAGGTCACCCACCTTTAGTAACCTTTTATTTTTTGTAATGAAAAAAGGGTTGAAGTTACGAAATAGCCACTTGACTTTCTATTGAGTCATCCTGGCTCTTATTACCAAAGTCCAACTGGCCTTAGTCATAACCCAAAGAAAAGCCCATAGAAGAGAATACTAGGGAGACTATTTCAGCAACTCAACACTTCTTCCTGACTTTCCTGATTGATTAATTGATTTGATTTCCAGCACAGTTAGGGAAGAATCAGTTTCTAACTCATTTTACAGAAAGGGATCTAGTACATGGTATGATAGAAAGAGGTTTGTACTAGGAGTCAAGAAACATGAGTTCTAGATCTAGTTTTTCCTGGGCTATAACTCCCAAGGAAGAGAATACTAGGGAGACTATTTCAGCAACTCAGCCCTTTCTTCCTGATTTCCCTGATTGTTTGAGTAATTGATTGACCTCCAGCACAGTCAGGGAGGAGTCAGTTTCTAGCTTATATGGGTCTAGTATACGGTATGATAGAAAGAGGTTTGTACCAGGAGTCAAGAAACATGAATTCTAGACCTAGCTTTTCCCAGGCTATCTGAGTGGCTTTGAGCAAACTTCTTGTCTTCCCCTTTCTCTTTTGTGGAAAGATGGGATTGAATTTCATGACCTCTGAAGAAAGTCACTTCTTTGTCTGGGTCACTTCCTCAAGTAGGAGACTTAGGACACCCAGAGATCATAGAATCACAGAATTTGGGAGTTGGAAGGAACATCATTAGCCATGTAGTACAGCCCCAATCTGAACTATAACTTAGACCAATAGTCATTTAGCCTCCTCTAGAAGGCCTACAGGGAGGAAAAAACATACTACCTCTGGAAGCTCTTTATTCCAGCTTGGAAGAACTTTCATTGTTAGGAAGTTCTTTCTGAGATCAAGACTAAATTGGTTCCTTGTCTTTTGGGGGTCAAACAGAATAAATCTAGTTCTTCCTTCCTAAAATTGGTCTGTAAACATTTGAAAGCACATACCACGTTCTTAAGTTTTCTCATCTCGAGGCTAAATGTCCCTCCAGAGTTTCTTTAACCAATCTTCCCACAGATTCAATCCTTTTTGCCATGCTTGGTTGCCATGATTAACTATTCTGTACACATTCTGACTTACCAAGAATCTCCTTAAAGTATGGCATCCAGAACTGAACACAATATAATAGATGATGACCGATAAGAGCAAGGTACAAAGGCACAAAGGCATTATCATCCCCTATTCCTGGAAGCTTAATGCAACCC